>NC_133864.1:14428230-14435641 GCF_044706935.1 Curcuma longa
CGTCATTACCTGTGATAATCATGTCATCAACATAGACGAGCAAAGCAGTCACCTTCTTTTCTCGGCGCTTTAGAAAGAGTGTGTGGTCTGAGTTGCTTTGATAATATCCATACTTTTTCATGGCCGAGCTAAATCTCCCGAACCAGGCACGTGGCGACTGTTTTAATCCGTACAGAGCTTTTTCCAATTTACAGACCATTCTTTCCCCAGAGGAAACTGCGTAGCCAGGTGGAATTTCCATATAAACTTCTTCTTCAAGATCGCCATGGAGAAAGGCGTTCTTCACATCAAACTGGTGTAAGGACCAGTCTAAATTTGCCGCCAATGATAATAATACTCTGACAGTATTCAATTTAGCAACTGGTGAGAATGTCTCCGAGTAATCCACGCCATAAGTTTGCGTAAATCCCTTAGCCACGAGCCGTGCTTTGTACCGGTCAATTGATCCATCGGCTTTGTATTTAATAGTGAACACCCACTTACATCCCACAGGTTTTTTTTGTTCCAATGGAGGAACCAACTTCCAAGTTTTGTTCTTCTGTAACGCCTCTAGCTCTTCCTGGACTGCTCGTGCCCACTTTGGATCAGTTAGGGCCTCTTCAATACTGTTTGGGATGTGATGAGAGGATAATGTTTGTGTAAATTCCTTGATGATAGTAGGTAAGCTCTGGGTGGACACATAGTTTGCAACTGGATATTTGGATCTTCTTTCATGCTCATCAGGAGAGTACCTCTTTGGCGGAATTCCTCTATTGGCTCTGCTAGGTAAATCATAACCAGAGATACCCAAGTTGTTATATTTAGAGTGAATGACAGGAGTGCTTACCTCAGGAATATTCTCAGTAGTGGGAGTTTCTTCAGGCGTTGGTTCTAGCATAAGAGAGGGGGCAGGTTGTATTTCTTCATATGGTTGGTTGGCGTCACTGGTCATGTGTTCATCAGTTTCAACGTTGATTCCTGGTGCTACTTCGGCGGGAATTTCTTGTGTTGCATCTGCACCGCCATTTTCAGTTGCTACTATTCTTTCACCTGCTAAGAACCAACTTGGCTCTTCACTTGTAATCTCCCCCTGAAGAGCAGAGTTTGGTATTGCTACTTGGAAGAAAGGCTCAGATTCCAAAAAAGTCACATCCATAGAAGTATACATGCGACGATTAATGGGATCAAAACACCGGTATCCTTTCTGATGCAATCCATAGCCCAAAAACACACATCGAATGGCACATGGATCAAGTTTTGTTCGTTGGCTTCTATGCAAATGGACGAAGGCCACACACCCAAACACACGCGGAGGAAGCATGAGGATGGAAGGCAAAGATACATGAGTAGACATAACCTGCACAGGGGTCTTAAACTCAAGAATTTTTGAAGGCATCCTGTTCATCAGGTATACTGCAGTAGCAACAGCATCATCCCAATAACGGCTCGGTACATTGGTGCCAAGAAGAAGTGCACGTGCCGTTTCTAAAATATGCCGGTTCTTCCGTTCTTGGAATACCATTTTGCTGTGGAGTTTGTGGACAAGATGTTTCCTGGATAATTCCATGTTGTTGAAAATATGCTCGAAATTTATTGTTGACAAACTCTTTTCCATTATCTGACCGAAAGACCTTAATAGTAGCAGCAAATTGAGTATGTATCATAGCGTGAAATGATTGAAAAATAGAGAAAACTTCATCTTTACTCTTCATCAGGTAGAGCCATGTCATGCGAGTACAATCATCAACAATAATCAAAAACCAACGAAATCCAGAAGAAGTGGTGATTGGTGAGGGTCCCCAAACATCAGAGTGTATCAAAGAGAAAGGAACATCAGTTTTCTTCATCTTTGGTGGATAACAAACTCTATGACTTTTTGCCAAAATACAAGTTTCACATCTTAAAGTTTCATAGCTGGAATGAGAAAATAAATCTGGAATTAAATGCCGTAAATAACCGAATGACGGATGCCCCAACCGTTGATGCCATAGCCAAACATGTTCTTCTTGGTTACTAACATTATTTGCGCGACCATAACTGAAGTCATCGATGTAATACAACCCCCCTCTCTTAGTACCACGCCCAATTATCTCCTTGCTGAGAATATCCTGGAAAAGACAGAATTTCGGATACATTAGCACAATACAATTCAACTCATCAGTGATTTGACTGACTGACATCAATTTATTTGACAAAGATGGAACTAATAATGTGTGAGATAGAGAAAGAGAGGGTGATATTGAAACTGTGCCGGCTCCAGTAACTGGATGTGCAACTCCATTGGCATTGGTAACATAAGTTCGTCTTGGAGGTGTGATTTTAGAAAAATCACTAGAGTCAAAAGTCATGTGATCGGTAGCCCCAGAATCAATAATCCACTCACAGGTACTTGACTTCTTAGAGACATAAAGAGCTTGTCCAGAGTTACCTCCATCGCCATCTAGAGCAGATGGGTCTTTGATAGGAATGAGAGATAGGTGGGGTTCTGCAACAGCTACAGCAACACGTCCTGTGTTTCCAACGGAATTCTCCTTCTCCTGTTTCTTCTTGGCTTGTAGCTCATGCCACCAGTCCGGATAGCCATGTAGCTTGAAGCATACATCGCGAGTGTGTCTCGTATTGCCACAATGAGAACACTTTCCCCCTTCTGGTTGGCCTTTGGATTTAACCGTGGATCCATTCCTCACTAGATGTGGCTGGTATGCTTTGATGCCTTTAGTAGCCATGACAGCACCATTAGAAATAGTTTCTGATGTCAAAACACTTTTGCGGGTATCTTCTCTTCTTACAAAGGCATAGGCTTGCTCAATTGTAGGGAACGGCTTTAGCTCTAAAACATCACTTCTGATGTTATCAAACCTCTCATCTAATCCATCTAGAAATATATACACCCTTTCTTCTTGGACAATGGAATTATATTTCTGTATATCACGTGCACACTCCATCGGGTTTGGCCGACGGAAGTCAATCTCCCGCCATAATCCTTGTAGATCATTATAATATTTCTCAAGGGATCCACCCTCTTGTCGCATTCGAGACACACGCCGCCGTAGATCATAAACCTGAGACGAGTCAGAACCATCATAGAAGTTTGTAGCAATAGAATCCCAAACCTGTTTGGCTGTGACAAATCGAATGAAGTTTCCGATCAATGATGGTTCCATGGAATTAATCAACCATCCCTTTACGATGGCATTCTCTGTTCGCCATTTCCGAAAGGATGGGTCTGTGTCCGAGGGTTGTGAAATATCTCCGTTGATATATCCCAGTTTGTCTTTGCCTGAGATATACATCTCAACTATTTGAGACCATAAGGCATAGTTGGAGTTGGTCAGCTTGATGGTTATGGATATTGTCGTGGATTCAGTAGTATTGTTGGTGGTAATGGGTATTGTCGTAGATTTAGTAGTAATCATGGTTTGGTTGTCCATGATTTGGACAGATCAACTATAAGTTGAATTGGACCTTCTATTATTTCAGTGGCCACCAAAGGAGAATCTTTATTGAGCTGAGCTTTTGATAATATAAGCTGAAATTACTTCAAATTCCATTTTCAAAGATTTGAATTTTGAATCAACCAAATCTAAATTTTATGAAGTTGTGTGGACCTGTTGAGAAGATATTAAAGGTTTAAGAAGTGCTAAGACTGCATTTATGATCAGTGATCAGAAAAAATTTTTGAAAAGAAAACAGTTTGAAAAGAAAGGAAAAAAATTATGAGGGGCTTTGAAGTTGTTGATAAACTTTGTTTTGAATTATTTTAAATAAATCAGTTGAAACTCATGGAAGAAGTAGGATTGAGATGTGAGAACTATGGGCACAAATAGATTAGAAATGAATCATATCAGAAAAGAAAAAAAAAAAGAAACAGAATTCAAAGAAGAAAAAGAGAGAAAAAAACAGAAATGCATCAAGTGTATCAAGTTATGTATCAAAATCTTGCGGAGTTGATGAAATTCCAGTAAAGTCAATTTAAATCAACCATTCATTAGACAACAAATTCAGATTCCATTGTTGATGGATTAAGACAAAAAAAAAAATTTGATCAGAAAAAAATCAGAAGAAAAATAGAGAAAAAAATTGCAAAATCTGTTTAAACTGTTCATGCTGTTTTGAAATTGTTTGAGCACTGATTTGATCTCGAATTGTAGGGAAATTGTAGTATAATGAGCATTAGTAATCAATCTTCATGATGGAAAAAGAATGGATGAAAAACAGTGAGAAAATGAAGAGAACAAAGAAAGTATCATTTTGATTTTGAATGGTTTTTGGATTTGAATGTGCCATTGATACTTTGCAATTATGGTTTACTGAGAAATGAATTTTGCTTGCTGATGATTGGTTGCTATTTCTTAGCCCAATCTATTATGTCCCTCCTTGCTGCTGAATTTGCTATGAAAGATTTGGGCCTTCTCAGTTATTTCTTGGGTATTACCGTTACACGACATGCGGATGGGTTATTTCTTTGTCAACGTAAATATGCTGAGGACATTATTGAACGGGCCGGCATGACCTCTTGTAAGCCATCATCCACACCGGTAGATACTAAGGCTAAACTGAGTGTCTCTTCTGGATCTCCCTATGAGGATCCTACACATTATCGCAGTTTAGCCGGAGCATTACAATATCTTACATTTACGAGACCAGATATATCTTATGCTGTGCAACAGGTTTGCTTACATATGCATGACCCGAAGGGTGAACATATGAATGCTCTCAAACGAATTCTGCGATATATTAGGGCACTCTTGACTATGGTTTACATCTTTACAAATCTTCGATTTCTGGTCTCATCTCTTACACTGATGCTGATTGGGGTGGATGCCCCGATACTAGACGCTCCACTTCTGGATACTGTGTTTTTCTTGGAGACAACTTAATCTCTTGGTCTTCTAAACGTCAACCTACTCTGTCTCGATCTAGTGCTGAAGCCGAGTACAGAGGGGTAGCTAATGTTGTCTCCGAATCCTGTTGGATCCGAAACCTTCTCTTGGAACTCCATTATCCGGTCCATAAGGCCACATTGGTTTATTGTGATAATGTTAGTGCGATCTATCTCTCAGGAAATCCCGTTCAACATCAGCGCACTAAACATATTGAAATGGATATCCACTTCGTCCGCGAAAAAGTTGCTCGTGGACAGGTGCGTGTTCTCCATGTTCCGTCCCGTTATCAAATTGCCGACATCTTCACTAAAGGACTTCCGCGCATACTCTTTGATGATTTTCGAGACAGCCTCAACGTACGGCAACCTCCCGCTTCGACTGTGGGGGTGTGATAGATTATGGAAATAATCTCTGGATTATGGAAATAATCTCTATAAATCTTTTATTATTAGATGTAAATATTTACCTTGTTAGATTATAGAAATAATCTCTGCATTATTAGAATGTAAATATTCATCTTAATTTGTAGCCTAAAAATACTCATGTACTCTCTATATATTTTATCATAATGAAAAGATGGGTACGCAGAATTTCTTTCAATATCAATAAGAGATGAGAGAAGAAGGACCATCCGAGTAAGGCGAAGGCAACGGGGAGGAGAAGGGCCTGGAATCCGATGCCGGCGTTGAGGTTGTGGAAGGCGGCGTAGTGGGCGTTCCCGTTGCGGGACTCGGTGATGGGGAGCCACGCGTCCTGGGGGTTAAGCTTCGTCAGGTGGCCCACCTCCTCCAGGTAGCCCCGCAGGTTCACCAGCACGCGCTTCATCGGCGTCCCGATCGCCGACGATATCGACGGGCTAAGGAACTGCGGCGATATCATCGCCGGTGTCGGCGTCCATGACTTGGCTGAGTAAGACCCGGCCGCCACGCTGCCGCCCGCCCCATGCCGCCGCGGCGACCGCTGGCCAGACGGAGTCACCGTCTCCGGCGTCGACACCCCACGCGGTGTCGCCGGGATCGAGACCAGCTCCGACTCCGTCCCCATTCCCCTTTCCTCCATCTCCTCTTCCCTCGCCTGCCGCTGCGAAGAAACTTATCAGAGAGTGAGCGAGTGTTGCCGTTTCTATGTTTCTGATAACTAAAATGACAAAACTGCCCATCCACTAGCCCTTTACTGCCACTTAATTAATCGTGTATTAGTAAAACCACGTGACCGCATTGGATTCCTTGCCCACTTAAATGTCTCCGATCGAGTCGTGATCAAGTCAAATCTGACTTGTTTATCGGATTCGGAGCTAAACATGCAAGGCGTCCGGTAAAATGAACCAATAAGTACGGATGATTCACTGAAGGACAGGATTGTAATTTAACTGGTAATATTTTTGATACGGCAGAGAAAAAGAAAGAGGGACCCGCCCGGAACAGACGCGACGCGACTCCTCACCTTTCAAGATACCATCGGCTCTCTCCTGCACTACACCTGATGAGACCCCAGCACGCGCGTGCCAAATGACGCAAAGGCCTCTATATAGGTATCACGCTTCGTCGTCGATAGCTCGCCGGTGAAGGGTGTGGAGGTCATTCCGAGAAAGCTGAACAGGTGGCTTTTTCAAAAGCGTGCACGAACGTGGAGAGGTCCAGCGCGTAAAAGGGAGAAGAAAGCCGAAGAGACGCGTTGAAAACCAGCATCTGCTGACCTCCATCTATTAATATCGTTGAAGACTTGGCATGTCTTTGGAGCAGGAACTTGCACTCCTGGTTTCCTCTAAAGTCAGCATCTCTGCTGACCTTCTTCCGGGTGTTCTCTTTTGGCAAACATTGATGCAGGATTTTGAATTTAGGGCTTTAGGTATTCCAAGAAGATTGCATTGAAATACCAATTCTGGATAAAACAAAGAATCAGTTGCACCATCTCGCCAATCTAATGAGAAGCCTCATCCACTTTGGAGCACCAAGTAACCTAACTCGAGCTCTGTAGGTGTCATACAAAGCAACTTCTCTTTCTTGCTGTGCCAGCTGAGTACAGTACTGAAGGGTGGCGTGATCTTCTAAACTGATGTATTTGAAATGTCCTATAGTTTGTCATTGGTTGTAAGTTTTAACCTCCATGAGAGTTCAAGTAAATCAACCTCAGGTGCCATGAGTTCCAGCTAAGGAATTTATACACAAATAATCCGATATTCATAGTCGAACTTTCTAAAAATCAATCTGTTAAACAAATACCCTTATTAAAAAATCTCAAATGTTCGCTCGTATCGTGCAATACCCTAATTACAAGAAATGATTTACTATTGATTTAGAATATTTAAATTCTAATGAATCGTTATTTTTTGATAATTAGTAAATATGTCATTGTCTAAATTAGATAATTGAATTACTTTTAATAATACAAATATGCTGTTAGAACTGTATAATAAATTCATTAATAGTTTAGGTAGTTTATAATATTTTTAAGTATGTTATTAGAAATATAACTTCAAACCACAAGACTTAAAAAATAAGTAGATGTAATTATGTTTACATCAATTATAAAATCAATTCAACTTC
>NC_133864.1:14435690-14659195 GCF_044706935.1 Curcuma longa
CAAGGAAAGTTCATAATTTCCTGAATTAATTTTGTCTTAGAAAGTGGCCTCGCTACTGTGCCTGAAAATCAATTCTTGAAATGTGTACTTAACTTATTGAAAGTTAAACCTGAATCTAACTCAAAATTGATCAAGTATAGATACCTTCTCACAATAACCAAAGATAAAATCGAAATCATCTCACAATTAACCCATAGGTTAACTGTTTGACCATTTAGACTGGGTGAGATTAATAGGTAATAAACAAAAATAACTCAACAAACATTCCTCAAAAAAACATAAATTTTCAAAATTAAATAACTTTAAATTTAATTAAACAAATTTTCAAAATTAAATAACTTTAAAATTAATTAAACAAATTTTCAAAATTAAATTAATTAAACAAATTTTCAAAATTAAATAACTTTAAATTTAATTAAATAAATTTTCAAAATTAAATAACTTTAAATTTAATTAAACAAATTTTTCAAAATTAAATAACTTTAAAATTAATTAAACAAATTTTCAAAATTAAATAACTTCAAAATTATTTAAACAAATTTTCAAAATTAAATAACTTTTAAATTAATTAAATAATTTTTCAAAATTAAATAACTTTATTTAATTAAACAAATTTTTCAAAATTAAATAACTTTAAAATTAATTAAACAAAATTTTCAAAATTAAATAACTTTAAAATTAATTAAACAATTTTTTCAAAATTAAATAACTTTAAAATTTAATTAAACAAATTTTTCAAAATTAAATAACTTTAAAATTTAATTAAACAATTTTTCAAAATTAAATAACTTTAAAATTAATTAAACAAATTTTCAAAATTAAATAACTTTAAAAATTAATTAAACAATTTTTCAAAATTAAATAACTTTAAAATTAATTAAACAAATTTTCAAAATTAAATAACTTTAAAATTAATTAAACAAATTTTTCAAAATTAAATAACTTTAAAAATTAATTAAACAATTTTTTTCAAAATTAAATAACTTTAAAATTAATTAAACAAATTTTCAAAATTAAATAACTTTAAAATTTAATTAAACAAATTTTTTAAAATTAAATAACTTTAAAATTAATTAAACAAATTTTTCAAAATTAAATAACTTTAAAATTAAAAACCACGTGACCGCATTGGATTCCTTGCCTACTTAAATGTCTCCGATCGAGTCGTGATCAAGTCAAATCTGACTTGTTTATCGGATTCGGAGCTAAATATGTACGGCACAGAAGGACAGGATTGTAATTTAACTGGTAATTTTTTGATACGGCAGAGAAAGAAAGAGGGACCCGCCCGGAACAGACGCGACGCGACGCGACTCGTCACCTTTCAAGATACAACATCGGCTCTCTCCTGCACTACACCTGATGAGACCCCAGCACGCGCGTGCCAAATGACGCAAAGGCCTCTATATAGGTCTCACGCTTCGTCGTCGATAGCTCGCCGGTGAAGGGTGTGGATGTCATTCCGAGAAAGCTGAAGAGGTGGCTTTTTCAAAAGCGTGCACGAACGTGGAGAGGTCCAGCGCGTAAAAGGGAGAAGAAAGCCGAAGAGATGCGTTGAAAACCAGCATCTGCTGACCTCCATCTATTAATATCGTTGAAGACTTGGCATGTCTTTGGAGCAGGAACTTGCACTCCTGGTTTCCTCTAAAGTCAGCATCTCTGCTGACCTTCTTGCAGATGTTCTCTCTCGGCAAACATTGATGCAGGATTTTGAATTTAGGGAGGTAAATTATTATTAGTTTTTCTAAGGAGGGCAAAAGTTGTTGGATATGATTTTGCAAGGTAAAATTAAGGTGCCATCGATCGTTGGAAGTCTGATATGACTTCAAAATCGAAATCTATGTTTCACGTAGATAAATCTAGACTATTAATTTGCTCAAAACATTTGCTCAAAACCGATTATGGGTGAATGAGAAATTAATTGGCTAAAGTTGTATCCAAAATAACGTTAAGGAAAAGATGGCATTTTAGTCCCACATCGCTAACCGGCGCAAGCTAAAGTTTCCTTATATGTGTTGCTGCGTTAATGGAGTTAACACAAAAAGCACAGGTGCTCTCTACCCATGGGCGAGCAGGTGCTCGCACCTGTGAGCCCGCCACCCGCCACGTGCGCACGTGCGCAATGGGCGCAATGGGCGCTTTGTAGGCGCACTTTGCACTTCGCACGTACGTGTCGTCGACGAACAGATGGCAACCGTTGATCAAAGAGGTGTGATGGATCGCTTGTGATGCGATCTGGAGCGATGGATCAAGAGATTCAGATCCGACGGCGGATGACAATAGGCGAGATCTGAAGGGCACATCTCTTCAGATCTGATGGATGAGATCAAGAGGGCTAAATGAAGGGTTACACCCCTCCAGATCTGACGGTCCAGATTGATCTCGTCCAAGGGTCACATCCACTCACTCAACCTCTTCACTTAGTATAAATAGAACCCTCCAGATGATGAAAATCTCATCGAATTCATCGATTCAAGTCTTCCTTGTGCATTCATCTCATCTAGTGCATTCGGAGTCCAAAAAACCTACGAGAGAGTTCGTCGGTCTCGAAATTTGGAGTGCTACTATTCCGAGGCGATCGTCGTTGTATCTTGGGAACGAGTTGCTGCTATCCGTTAGCATCGTAGCAGAGCAATATCGTTTACGGAGATAGTGTCGAACACTAGCCTCAACGATACATATCAGTTTACGTACTCCCGGGAGCTACCGGAGACAACAAAAGTAAGAGAGATTAATTATTTGTTTCTGATCTATTCCTTTTCCTAAAGCAAACAAGGGGAGAGAAAACAAGCCTTTAGGTATTCCAAGAAGATTGCATTGAAATACCAATTCTGGATAAAACAAAGAATCAGTTGCACCATCTCGCCAATCTAATGAGATGCCTCATCCACTTTGGAGCACCAAGTAACCTAACTCGAGCTCTGTAGGTATCATACAAAGGCAACTTCTGTTTCTTGCTGTGCCAGCTGAGTACAGTGTACTGTGCAAAAAATTAGGTACGCCATATTTACAAGAAATAAAAAAAGGGCAGTTCGGTGGTTGTAAGTTTTAACCTCCATGAGAGTCCGGAGAAAGGATCCATTGTACGCAGTCTTACCTTGGAATTTATACACAAATAATCCGATTTCAGGATTTGAACCCGTGACCTCTAGGTCACATGGCAGCAACCCTTATTAAAAATTGATCTCAAATGTTCCCCTATCTGCCATATTTACAAGAAATGATTTCTATTAATTTGTAGAATATTTAAATTCTAATGAATCATTATTTTTTGACAATTAGTAAATATATCATTGTCTAAATTAGATAATTGAATTACTTTTAAAAATACAAATATGCTGTTAGAACTGTATAATAAATTCATTAATAGTTTTGGAAGTTTATAATATTTTTAAGTATGCTATTAGAAATATAACTTCAAACCACGAGACTTTAAAAAATAGGTAGATGTAATTATGTTTACATCAGTTATAAAATGAATTCAACTTCAATTTGTATTAAAAAAATGATAAATCTCAGTTAGTCCCATTGACTATCTCTGGAGCTAATCGGTCTGGTCGGAAGTTTCCCACCGGCCACTAGGGTAAATCGAGAAGTGCACGCAGCGATCAGCCCAGACGCCCAGCCAGCATCCTTTGATTCTTTCTATTTGGAGAAAAATTCCTACAAATACGTCGTAGTTGGGGATCGAACCGTAGGTACCAGAGTGACAACCTGAATGTACTACCGGGGCACCATTGCCCCGGAGACTTTAAATTTAAATAGGATCGAAAGGTTGGTTACAAATGTTTTTATTTTAAAAAAATAGTAAAATATTAAAATTTTAATTGGAATTTAAAAGAATCTTTTCCCGTCTCCCAGTCGCGGGGCAGGCAAATGAGAGTCGGAAGAGCACCGCGGCGTGCCGGCAGTCCACCGTGGCCGCCATCCTCCTCGGAGCAGCACTTGTCTTCCCTGCCATTTTGTCTACATGTTCGATCCTCTCTCTCTAGATCTCTCTTCACCGGTGAGCCGTTGCTGCAGAAGTGTAGTCGTAACCTAACTCCTCGATTCCATCTCTATCTATCTCCTCGGAGTCTACTTCTTTCTGGACTTTAGATGAATGCTCTCCGTATTCACGTTGCATTGATTCATTCAAATGTTTTTAAAATGGCGACTATGGTTATAGGCGATCGAGTTCTAAAACGTAGGGTTTCTGTTACAATTCTTCCCCGGGCTTATTAGGGTTCATGCTGTTGGAATGGCACTGAATTCTCTATATGATCCAGCTCTGTGTGTGCAGTTGTTCAGACGTGTGAGCGGTGAAATGGTCCCTGCACTCTTGCTTTCTGACTATTGACCAACTTGCCTTTTAGATATCTTGCATATTTAGTGAAAGTTGTACTTGCTGGGAAATAATGTGTTAATCTGTAATGCCTACATCAAGACAGGAGGCATTCTTGTTCATTTCATGAATACTTATTGCTTGTTTTTTGCATATATTTTTCTATAATATTCATGAAGTTACACATATTGCTTGTTTCCACTATTACGCAACATCACAAATGATTTCTTATTCATTAAAAACCAAAATGTTAATTGAAATAGAAATTGTAAAAAGCAATTATTAAACTGTGTTTTTTCCCTTTAAAGAATAAATTCTCTGAATAAATTATTCTTTTATATGTGTGTGTGTATATTTGTTTTCTTTTAAAAAAGTTATTTTCTTGAAGAGAAGATATTCGATGCCTACCTATTAATAAATAAGCTTAGGTTTTTTTTAAAGTAAATTAATATCAGAATATCCTTGAGATATCCAAATGGTAAGCCATGCAAAGTAACCATATTCCCTCTTCTATCTCTTGATGTGTACCTGATTATTCGTGGATCTGATCTTCTATCTTTTGATGTTTTCCTTAAGCAGGACATTCATGGAAGTGGTAACACAGCAAAAATGTCTTGGTCTAACAACTCACGTTTGAAAAACTATTACAAGTTTTATAAATTGTTTTATAATTCAATTTATTTTTTTCGTGAACAATATATATACACCCCCAGAAATATATATACCTTTTATATTAACAACTTCTCCTTACAATTTTATATTTGTTTTCCTTGATTTATTCCTGTCCATTAATTGTTTGAGCTTTCAATCAGAGATAACCTGAAATTATGAACTAAAAAAAAGTAAGATATATTTCAATTCAGCTCAGTCATTCTTAACAAACCACTCGAATGGCATGGTAACTAATTATAAAAGAACTTTCCTATCCTAAAGATAGTTTGACACATGACATTGATCTTAAGATATCTTAAAGCATGACTAGTAGAATAACATGAATGTTAAACGAGATACAGGTGCATTGATTCAATATTCCATGAAATCTAGCACTAGTTTAATAGAAGTAAATACATCAATTTTGCATTTCATTATGCACCTGCACTAGTCTTCTAGTAAATACTTAAGTACAAAGTGTAAATGTAATTATCTTTGCTCTTACTCGACCTGCCTATGTTCTAACAAGCATTCAAGCAAATAAAGTAACGTCTAGCTTTTCTTTTTCAAAAGAAAAAAAATGCTATATTGATAAATTAAACAGTATGCATATATCACTTAAAATTTTCTTTATCCATGTACCAGAAAATGAATGGATATAAAAATATTCCTAGGAGTAGACAAACTTTAATGAGTATAAAAAGTAGATGCAAAGACGATATATAGAAAAGCCCATTTGTCGTACATTCCAAACTTTTGCAAGTACAAGAACACACAGGCAATTCCTGGTTTTAAAAATTTACCAGATACTGACCTACCTCACTCCAAATTCCATAAATAAAACTGAGTAAAACTCATCACATCAATTCACAAGCAAACACAAACCTTGTTGGTTTAGCTACGAACGTAGACACCCAAATCACACCGCTGTAATTGATAATTAAGAACTTAAACTATATGTAATATATGCCATATATATCTTATATTTTAGCTACCTCCCTGCATGCACTGCATGCAAGCCCTGCAGAGAATGTCCACCGGTCGAGTTAATTAAGCCACTACTCAGACATTGGAACTGTGCTCGATCATACCTGCCACCGATAAGCCGGCCGTCCGCTGTCGCTTCGTTCCCCCGGGTGACTGATCGTGCTTCGTCGCCTGCTCCAGCACGGCCTTCAATGCGTCTTGGACGGCGGCCATCAGCTGCTGCTGCTTAATGTGGTCTCCGTCGTCGTTAATAGCATCTTCCGGCTCGTTGTCTTGCTCCTCAGCGTGAGAGACGATGAGGACGTTCTTGACGCGGCCGCCGACGGTGGTGATCTCGGCCTTGAGGACGCGGAGCCGCAGCGCCTTGAGCGCGCCGATGAGGTCAGGGAGCAGGTCGGGGCGGTCGTCGCAGCAAAGCGAAGCTCTCACCACCAGCTTCCCCTCGTCACAGGCGGATTCGACCGCGACCTCGTCGGCCTCCGTCGGCAGCGGGCTCTCCTCTGCGATCTCCGAAGTCTGCCGCTTCAGCTCCTTCACGTGCTGGATGACCTCCGCCAGCAACGACGCTTTATCCGTCTAATTAATCAAATAATCAAAAGGATCGATGAATTAAATAATTGAATGGTATGAGGAGGGAGAGTTGTAACGAAGCAGAGGGCATGCGCGTGCATGTTTGATGTTTCCACTTGCGATTTCGTAGAGGAAATGGCAAACTTAGGTAAGGAGATAAAGCTGCAGCTGCGTTGTGCTGCTTTTTTATGTAAATTTCTATTGGGTTTCTTTCTGACAAGAGTGCGCATGTTTGTCTTTCTTAGAATAGGCGCATACATTCTCTGACATGCACTAGCAATCTCTCTGTTTGGTCTTACACCGTCTGTTAATCCAATATTCGATATGCATAGGGAATGATACATAAATCTCAAATAGTTAATTAAGATGCATATGATATCAATGTTTTCGGTTAACTAATTAACATATATATATATTACCTTGGTGGTATTAGGGAGCATGCTGCGGAGCTTAGCAAGATGGCCGTTGATGCGCTCGCGGCGGCGGCGCTCGGCCTCGCTGTGGTTCTTGGAGGCGGCCAAAGCCTTGGCATCCATGATTTCCTGCGCCGTTAACTTCCCCAGCTCGGCGTGAATGGTGCCGAAGAGAGACGAGGAGGCGGAGCCTTGATCCGACCCTCGTAGGAAACGATTCAACCCCATAAACGCACTACCGCCGGCTAACTCCATCAGCCCTGCAGGTGACGGATTGGGGTACATGGCACCAGCTCCGTAGAGGGAAGGGGCAAAAAGAGGGAGAGAACTAGGACACATGGTGAGCTCCTGATCTTGGTGGAGGGAAGCCGCTGGGTTCGTCGAATGAAATGAAGCTGGCAGAGACCACGGTAGATTGGTAGGGTTAATAGCAGCAGCCACATGTTCTCCTCCTGCAGGGAAGAAGCTGCAGGCCCCGTCTCCTCCTCCATAGCCATGAGCCATGTGATATGGAACTTCCAGTACTTGATTCTCCATGGATAGATGATCTCAGTCGATGTGTCTCTTCTTCACAAAGTCAAGCCCCAGCTGCTCTCCGGCCGGTCACACTCACGCACGCCCTGCTCTTTAAATGCAATCTTTTCCTCCAAACTTTACCACTTGGTCTTTGCTTCACTTTTCCTGAGGATAGTACGGCACCATTTTCTAATAAACCGCTGCTTTTGTGTGTTGGGGCGAGGCAGTGCCTGTTGGATATATAATTGCACTAATCCTACAAGTTACTGACGCTTCTTGAGAGGCTGCGGGGACAAGGCAGAAAAAGAGGAGCAGCGGCGATGGAATTGGAACCGACCGAGCCTGATGAGATCAAAAAGATGGTGGCTACGACCTAGCCATAAAGAATCATATATTAATATTGGAAGGGCAAGCCAGGGAATGTGTGCAGTGTAGTGCAGGGGAATGATAAACAATTATGATTCCAGTCTTTACTGACCGAGTCGTGCCCCACGTTGTGTCTCCTCTGCGCCTGCTCCTCTTTACTTTCCCAGTTCCACGCCTACCTCCTCCGGAACCACGCAATCATTGTGATGATGCCCATCGTTGAATTGAATCGATCCATGAACCAAGGTATCCATATGAACAACCATGTATTCGTATTGCATCGTGTATGTGTGTGCTGTGTGTGTGTGTGTGTGTGAGAGAGAGAGAGAGAGAGAGAGAGAGAGAGAGAGAGAGAGAGAGAGAGAGAGAGAGAAAGAGGGATTAGAGGATGTTGAGGCGAGCGCGTGGGTGGGCAAGCACATGCCCATGCCCTCCTCCTCGAGCTGTTTAATTTAAAAGGATGCGGAATGATGCCTCCACCGCGGCACCGGCACGGGCAAGGCCACCACCACCATCGCCACCCACCGGAATGGTAGGGACAAGGCGAATGATGATGTCAGAGCCACGCGCGAGTGACGTGGTTCGTGAGACCGCTAGCCATCAATTGCTGATTGGGCTCCCGAATGAAAATGCATATATAGTATAGGCCATTATTATTTTTTTCATGGGGAATTATAATGAATTTAATTAATGGAATGTGGTTAATTTCCTCAACATTCAACAACGCTCGTCGGTAGAAGACCACACGAAGGATCGCTTATTTCTAATAATTGTGACATTTATTTACAGGCTCAAGGCATAGGCCATTGTCTAGGTCTCTATTAGAGCCCCTAATTTTTTATATTTTATTATTATTTATATATTTTTAAAAATATATTCATAAATTAATTTTTAAAAATATCAATTTTAAAATTTAAATTATTCTAATTTTATTTATTATTGATTTATTTTAATTATATATTTTATTTTTAAAAACTTAATCTGATATTTTAAAAATGTGCGGCCTCATAATTGTCTATGATCTCGTACCTTTTTCTTTTTTTATTGATCTTTTCATATCTTTTTTCTCTCCACTTGATGTTTCGTGCCTAATCTTTTTTTCGATCATACTCTCAAAAAATGTTCTGTTCCTTCCTCAACGGTGATCATACTTCTTTACTTTTTCTTTCTCTTTCAGAACTAAAAGTAAAGGATTTTCCTTCATTCGATATGTAAAACAGTATATTAATTTTTTAAATATCAAATTGATTCTGAATACGAAAAATGCAAAAAAAAGGAAAAAAATTATTCAATCTCACTTTATAGATTTATTACTAATATTAAAATTCAAAAAAATCAATTAAAATTTAAATAAAAAACTAATTAAATTTTCGTTAGAAAACAATACTTTAGAAAAAAGAAATAATAAATTCAAAATTAAAATAAATACGCGACGTACTAACCCTTATAAAAAAATTAATTTTTTTTAATGCACAGATAATTGATAATTTATAGAATACTATTGACCTGGAAAAGAAAATTTTTAAAATTAAAATTAATAAAATTTGATTTACGTTCAACAATATATCAAAAAAATTAAATATTATAATTTTATCAATTAAAACAATATTATTAAATATAAAATTTTAATTACTATTTTTATATTAAAAATATGTTTAAAAATTAATATTCATTTTTTAAATTATATATATATATATATATATATATATATATTTTACCTGGGCCTCGGAACTAGCTAGTTGAGACCGCGCCTTTTTAATCTTGAGTACAATAGTCGATCGATTTTGTCCCGTAATGTGATTGGTAATGCCTGAACGATGAATAACTCCGCTGCGTATAAATAATTAATCAAAGCACAATCAATCAAACTAACTCAACGCACTGGTGGTATATATATATGCCTACTATAAGTCCTCCATCTAAAGATTTTTCTGTTTCATAACTTAATTATCCAACTCACGAAGAAGAATCGGTTTCCAGTTTAACATGGTTGATCATTGAGCTTCAAAAACATAGGCATTATCGATGTTCTTGATATACAAAAACTTAAATCGCTCATTACCAACACTAACTTTACGTTGTCCCAAAAGTTGGATACTTCCTAAAGCTACTGCATAGCAAAATAGACATTTAATTTCCTTGCAGATTTGAACTTGTTTGGCAAGAGAGGACATCGTGCACCAATGTAGAGCAGCTGGAGACGAACATATATAATTAAGCAACTCACGCATGTTATATATATCGGTCTGTATATCTACTCACATACGCTATAGTTATCCACTTACAAAGCCTTCAAGGGAATGCAAATCCTGTAGAGGGACCATCAAATCAAGAATTATGCAGTGATAGTTATTGAAGAACACAAATTTTACATTATGCATTAATTTCCACTACAGATATAGTCAATCTGCCATTCCCCAACCCATGAATGTTCTCAAGATAAAAATCAGGAAACAAGTGCTTAGACTTACAAGAAGAGATATGTTCAGATAACGTTTCACATCCATTTGCTCCTGCAGAACACATCTTACATATCATTAATTCTCATCTGCCAAGCATCCATCAGAGAGGAATATTTTCACTGTGAACATCAGGTTGCCCTCCCTCCTTCAGACCACGGGCCACTATAAATTTATACCTAGCCACTGCACAAGTGCATGCCAAATTGATCATCAAACTCAGTTGACATGTCAAAGCATGCCCATATGACTAAACAAGGTGACCTTCCCCAACCCATTAATGTTCTCAAGATACTTGTTGAAAACAGCAAAGATTTCCAAGTCAAGCAACAATCTTGAAATTTGTGGAGGCCTATCGAACTCTGTTGATCTGGAGTGCACACAGGGAATGAAATAGTCGATCTACATAGATAAGTATCATAACTTCTGTGCAAAGACAAGGCATCCGTATGGAATATAGAGTAAAATTATACTTTTTATATGTACTAAATTAAAGTGTGTGGTTCTATCAAAGTGAATAGTCAAATAATAATGATAATTTAACCACAGCTAGATTCTATGCAAAAAAAGATGACAATCAATAAGGATTACCAAATAATAGAATAATGAGATAAATAAAACAATGCGAGTGTAAGAACTACCAAATAGAATAATTTAAAGTGATTAACTTAAATATTTATTTTTAACTTAATTGAAGTAATCATTATTGAAGGGGTCGCCCTATCCCCTCTTTTCTCTTACGAGCCGTTGCCCTAAATCACGATCGCCTTCCTTCTAGTTGAATTCGTTTATAGCTTTGGGGATGTTGTATAGTGATGTGCTCGTACCGCAAGTAGTACACGGTGTCATTAAGTAATAAAACCCCACAAAGGAGGAACAAGATTTTCTCAAATTGAGAAGGAAACTGAAGGAACAGGTTTAAAAAAAAATAAATCTGAAGAAGCAAAATGCTAGTGAATTTGGGGAATCTTCTGGAGGTCAAGAAAATAAAAGAGCTACTAATTGGCACTTTTGGCTCCTTTTTTAGTTCGTCACAGCCTGCCATTGCTTTGAGGGTTATTGAAGAAAGCAAAGCCGTCGAACAACTCAAGTTCTTCTATTAAGAAAGGAGATGGCACTTGTCAGTGCCAACTATACCAAACTAACAACAGCATAGCCAACATCCGAAGCTGTAAAAGAAATAAAAAAAGAAAGAAAACACTGGTATTGAAGGACTTGCGTGATTACTCTTTTATTTTTTCTGATGATGCTGATCGTCCTGCTAACAAAAGACGAGGCTAGGCCCGAGAATTCAACTCCACACTCCTGTGGTCACTCTGCTCAGAGGCTAAACAAGTTGCCAATCGGCAAATCTGACAACTGCAAAGCAACAATTTTCATCCCAGAAGCAGCATCACCGAAAACAGAGACTTACTCAAGGACGTGATCGAGTGAGAAAAACAGTGAAACAGCCATTGTCTACTTTGAAATCTCAGAATTTAAAGCAAAATTTGTCTCGTGGCAACTATGATATGATCGTCCAAAAAAGAGACCGGCACCAAGGAGTTTAAGTGACGATGAAAATGTTGATTATCGAAGTCTCATCTGGGAAATGTCTAGGTATGACCCTAACAAGTATGCAGGGAATGATGACGATGGTTTCGATGTGATGCAGAGAAGAGCGAAGAAGTTTGAAGATCGCCAGAAAGGAGGATCAGGAAGACAGGAACAGCTTCGCCTGATCGAGGAAGAAGAGGAGGAGTTCAATCTTTGCATCTTCGCCTGATAATATAGAAAAGTGCTCATTTATCATTCATTTACTTCAAATAGCAATGTTACCAGCAAGAAAAGAAAATAGAGCATAAAAGAAAAAAAAAGATACAAATCTTTGCATAAGAAACATGATAATAATATAAGTTGTTACTTTTGCAAGAAAACTCGACGTGTGAAAATAAGTTTCAAGCATGCAAAATGTCCCGCAAAAAATGTAAATTTCTCAAATTTGTATTTTCAGAAGTTAATTTGGATTTAATATCCAGTCACAATTCATTTATGTGGATGATAATAACAAGACTCTAGTAAGTCCCTATGAATTTATGCATGTATGTTGTTTTTTTATTTAGTTTTCTTGATGATTTAATATAAAATATTCAAATGAAATTAAATTTTTTTAAAAATATGATAACGATTAATTTTCTTACACAAGAATCAGATTCAATGTTTATCACAATCAGATTAAAAATATTTTAAGAATATCATTAAATAAGAATCAATTTTGCTGGCAACCAAATAATTCACAATTTTTGTCTCCTGGACCAAAAAAAACCGAAAGTTCGCTAAACTTTCGAATCGAAATTGAAGACGACACGTTTACGTCATCAGTCAGTTAACACGTCGCCAGGCGGCTTCCAGCCTCCAACTGCAATCATGAATTAATTAAATCATCCCAACGTAATTTGGTAACCCTTGAGGTAATGAGTTGATTCGCAACGTAATTTCGCGGAGTGAACTTTAATCTGCAAATTTTTACAGTAGTGGAGTGATCTGCAAATTTCTAGAAGTTTCGCGTTCGTAACAGGGCCTTCATTATGGCAATTGGCAAGTCCTAAATTTGGCAAGCCTGCGACTCTTTTAACCATTCGAGCAGTAATTTCTCGACCTACAAATAAAGTCTTTTTTTTAAAAAAAAAAAGCACAGCGTGACGTCACGCCTCACTATCCACCAATTAAAGTGCTGCATTATTTCCATAAAATAATGACTGCTTTCTATCAATCCAACACCCTCGACAGAATCTAAATTAATAAAAATAAGAATCCCTCTGCGAAATATCTTACAATTGCCTAATTCTAGCCGCTGGATCAAAATCCGAGGGCCAATGAGCAGGACAGACGTCCGTCAGCTCATGCATCATCCTTACAATAAAAAACTCCGCGTGCAAATCTAGGCCCTTGTCGGGGTGGCGAAATGGACGGGAAGGATCGCAGAATGTGTCGGCTCGCGAGTGAGTGCATGTCGCCATCAGCAGACACTCCCACGTTCATATCGCGCCACGTTGCGCGTGACCACTTTGGGCAAATGCGTCTCTCCGTGCTCTCGCTCTTTTATATGTACGCGGGCCGCTGCTAACGACACCTGGCCATCCTCCACGCAGCGGATCACAAGCTACGGAAGGGCGAGCGACGGGCGGAGTTAACACCCCTCTCGCTGCTATATACAAAAACAAATCAGGTCTCTGTTTTCTTCTCGCTTTTTTTTTCCTCCTCTCTTTCTCACGCAGTTCTTGGAGTTCATAAAAACTTTTGGATTTGTATTTGCTGCCTTTGGCAAGTGCGATTTGCTAGGGTTCTTTTAAGGACGTGCTAAATCTCGTAAAAGATTAGGGAGCGAGTGTCGTCGCTGCTGGTTCGTTTGTGTTTGTGGGATGACTTTGTCGAGGTTTTTTTTATGTCCGTGAATTCTAATTATATTATGTTCTTGTGGGTGTGATTTGAATTGTTGGAGAGTAGGATTTGAGGAAGGATGGATTTTAAGGGGATGGGGGGAGCCGGCGGGGAAGCGCCGTTGCCGTCGACGCCTCTGACGCGGCAGGGGTCGATCTACTCGCTGACGTTCGACGAGTTCCAGAGCACGACCGGAGGCATCGGGAAGGACTTCGGTTCGATGAACATGGATGAGCTGCTTAAGAACATATGGACGGCTGAGGAGAGCTACGCCGTGGCCTCGGCACTCGGTGATTCAGGTGGCGGTACCGGGGCCGGACTCCAGAGCCAGGGATCGTTGACTTTGCCCCGAACCCTCAGTCAGAAGACTGTAGACGAGGTCTGGCGGGACCTTGTCGGGCCTTCCTCGTCCGGGCAGAGGCCAACTGTAGGCGGCGCGGACGTCCCGCGGCAACTCACTCTTGGGGAGATGACGCTGGAGGAGTTCTTGGTGCGTGCTGGGGTGGTGCGGGAGGAATTGGCTCCTCAGGCGCCGCAGAGGCCGGCGGACAACAAAAGTAACAGTACCAACTTATTTTTTGGCGATTTGTCGGGTGAGAAAGTGTCCTCTGCTCTTGCACTGGAATTCAATCAAGGAACAAGCCGAAGTAAAGGAAACATAGTGACTCCAATTCCTCAAGGTTCGGCTGCCAATTTGGGGATGGCGATCACTGCGGCAACACCTTATGCGCCTACCGTGCCCTTGGGAAATGGCGTAGACTTGGGGAACCCGCAGGGCATGGCAAGTGGAGGACTTGTTGGTTTTGGTCATGCTGGGTTGAACAATGGAATGATAACGGGAATGGTTGGTCTCGGCACACCAGGAGTTATGAAGGCATCAGGATCACCGGTGAATACTCTTTCTTCTGATGGATTTGTGAAAGGCAATGGGGATCTTTCGTCTGTATCGCCTGTTCCATATGCGTTCAATGGTGGAGTAAGGGTGAGGAAGTCCAGTGGAACTATCGAGAAGGTGATGGAAAGGAGGCAGAGGAGGATGATCAAGAACAGGGAATCAGCTGCCAGATCACGCGCTCGAAAGCAGGTGATCCTACTCTTCTGATTTGCAGTACTGTCTGTTCTTGCTTAAACCCAATGTCTATATTTTGTAACATGGTTGCATTTCGTTTTTTTGCCCCCTCTCAAAAAGTGTTTTCTTGGTTCTGTACCTAGTTAGGCAATAGAAGCATGCCACACCAAGCTGGAGTCTGATGTTTAGTTTGAGAACTTGTTATTTTTCTTCTTCTCACACAACAGTCAGTCCACTTGCTACAACTTTGAATTGTCTCATCTTGCTATTTGATTACCTTTTGGATTAATATTTATTTTAATTTGAAAATTTATAATAATATTGGAATACTAATGAACCATGATGAATATTCCAATCACAATCAAGTATAAGAATTTGGGATTGGCTTTCCATCATGAATAACAGCATTCTGCAAAACATCCAGTCACTTGCATGGTACTTAAAACATATAAGAGAATCTCCCCTTGATTGATTATTTCATTTGCTAGATCCAATGACACCTGGTTATATATTCTAGTCAAATCATTAGCTCTGTTACGACTAGTTGGCTAGCTTGCCCCAAAATAAAGTGTAAATTAAAGAGTAATATCTTTGTAATTTGATATTCCATTGTTAATAAATCACAATGTAAAGGAACACCAATATTTTTTGGGGGAAAATGTGTGACACACATGATATGACATACTTTTAAAACAATATAGAATAATGAGGATCAAAGAACAATTAATGTTTAAGCAGATATAATTAATTAACTAGCACCGAATCCCTAATATGTACTTAGCTGAAGGGTTTATTTTATCATCAGAGTAACTTAGAAGTGCAAGATCAACTTGATAATCAACAAAACAATAGATCATACTATATACAACATATTTTACTAGGGCCTTAAATCCTCAAAAGTAGTACTATAAGTCTATACCTACATGTGTTTTAATTACTGGAGGAATATGATTTTAGCGGTATGCAAAGGTTGAATGTGCACTCGAAGGTGTAACGTGCAACATGGTTGCAATTTGAAAGTCAACTAAACTTGAAGAACTTGTGCTATATAGTTTTTTACACCTATGATTAAATTGAATTGGCACATACAATGGGTGTTGTTGTAACTTTTAAGCACAATTGAAGAGGTTGTCACACATAGCCACCCTTGTACTATAAACAACAGTCCTCCTCCGACTATTCTTGTGCAGCCGTTATATTCCCATCTTAAATGAGTAAAATAGATATATGTAAATATCTGTGTACGTGTGTCCTCTTTAATTCCTGTAGATATTATCTACATATTGAGAAGTTTTACATGGAACATTCTTTTGTGTTCTAATTTTTTGCTGTCGAATTTATATGTTTTATAGGCTTATACTATGGAATTGGAAGCTGAAGTAGCAAAACTCAAAGAACAAAACCAAGAATTGCTTAAAAAACAGGTGCATTCTCCATTTTTTTATAGTTCCATCCTTGTTTCTTTTGCTTGGCTGTTTATAAAACCCATTTGCAAGTCTTAGGCAACTATCTGAATTATTGTGGTTACAAATTGGTCATCAAATTACATATCTATTTGATATGTCTTCCTTGAAGACTCGGGATATGAAAATTTAGTTAGATGATGTGATTATTCCTTTTTTTTCTACTAGATGATAAAGAATTTGTGATGATGGTTGTGGAAAGTCGCATATTAGTCCTGATGGTTCCAATTGTTCAACATTAATGAGCATACATGGCTGCATTGAATGTGCTTTATTCATGTAATTTAGCATTGATGTTGCATCGCATCCTGTGAAGTTCTACATGTAGGCACATTCTGAGTCAAGTTTGTGGATTAATATGAAAATTCAAAACGTTGTCGTTGGATATGGCCCTTTTAACCTTTATTATGACATTCTTGTTTATTTCAGACTGAGATGATAGAGATTCACAAGAATCAGGTAACTCTTTCTCCTTCAAGATTTTTCTTTTTTTTTCCTGTATCTATTTAAATCATCTGCTCTTGTCCTGTTTATTATCTCTTTAGAACTTTATGTTATGCCCTTTTGGATGCATAATTATGGGTTGTGATTTTGCCACTTTGGTACGATCTACTAATTAATGAGGCAATATATTATGTTAGTTTACTGAACCACACGCCTAAGTTTTCCAAATACCAAAATCACCCACCCTATTTCAAATTATCAAATAACGCACTGATTTTCCAAAATACCCCTCAAGCCTCCATCATTTGTCACTCTAAAAAGTGGCCGAGACTACCCTGAAATTGCGGCCGAGTTGGCCTCATGGCCAGTTGACTGCTCAACCATGCTGCTATCAAATCACAATCAGGCCGCTACGAACAAGCAGCAATTTTGTGGCTTGAGTTGGCCATGAAATTCAAGCTAAGTAACCACTCGACCAGCTCGGCCACGATTTCTCGGCCACGATTTCATGGCCACCTCGGTTTTGTGTTTGAGTGTCACCAATTGGACAAAGGCGGAGGAAGGGAAATATTGAAGGGTCGAAGGGTATGGATAAGGGGTATTTTGGAAAATTGATGTGTCGTATGGTAATTTGAAAGATATGGTGCATGATTTGAGTATTTAGAAAACTTAAATATGTGATTTGGGAAATTGCCATTATATATTAGTCTTTTTGTCATAACTTTTTCTCTTTTGTTTTGCTGTTGTTTCTATCATGTTGAATATCAGCTAATTTGGGATGCCCTACATTATAAGCATGTAAGCATTACCCTTAACAAAGCGTAGAAAAAGATGTTTTACAGGATATATTAAGACTAACTAGACCGATTGAGTATTCCACGAGTGCAACCCTTCGATTTTATCCATGTATACTTTCAACAAAAAAGTTACAAGAATAACCAATATTTGCTAAATTTCCCAGTGAAGATATTTGGCAAGAGGATTCACAATTTGATTAGATACATGCTCAAGGTTCGCTATTTTGGGATGTGGAAATTCATTGTACTGAAGCCTGAAGAGTCTTATCAGTAGAGTTGTTGATGATTAATGGCAAAAAGTTGGTTCTTTCTGAGATTTTGTTCATTAGTCATCATTTGATGCCACTAGTTGACTCTTTGTTCTCGGTTGATCATTTAGTGACCAACTTCACTATGCACTTAAAACAGTAAGTTTATGTAAGATTGCAAATTATGAATACCTTTACAAAGGCTTGTATTTTAAATACATCATTCTCCTACTATGACATACAAGTTGGCAAATCTCTTTCCTGATCTGTTGAACTGGAAAATTTTAAAAATTTTAACATGTTAATGCATGATAACTCGTTCAGACCATAGATGATACCCTATATGCAATAAAAATATTTGCAAAAAACGATCATAAAAACCTTCAACATCTTAGCTATGAAGTCATCTGGATAATATCCTTAGGAATTGTCAACTCACGCTGGCTGTGGGGTTCTAAAAATCAGACACACATGAAAGAAAGAAGAGAGAACACAGTAACACAGCCAATGTCTGGCTCGGCTTAATTGGATGAATAACTAGTACAGGAAAGTGATGGTGCAAAAATGTCCATGCATTTCATATGCTCCCGACCCATCCCATTTTTCAAGTAAATTCATCTTATATAGATCTTGATTACACCACCATTTGTCCTATATGTATATATGGAACCTTGGAACTTGCTATTTGTTGGAATTATGCTGACTCTACGTTTCCATTCTAATTATTCGTGGTAACAAATATACTTAATAAAATTTATTTGCTCATTACAGATCCTGCAGATGATCATTAATCGGCAACATGAACCAGAAAAACGTTGCTTAAGGAGGGTACAAACAAGTCCATGGTAGAGAAAGGCATCCGAAATGCTAGTGTCATCATCATATTCTCGTTTGAAGGTTATTTTTGTATATGTGTAGGGTTTGGGTCACTTGATGTAAGCCACAAATCATTATCTTGTAGAAGAAGTTGCTTCTCACCCGTCTGTCTGTTGTAATAGCGATCTTCATTCTTGTATTCTCCATTTTAGAGAGTTGTCTTGTACTTACCTAGAGTACTAGCTATTTTTCATGCTCATTATGGTCTTCTCACATGCAAAGATCACGTTTTAAGGATCGCATGCCGGAAACTGGCCGCTAAAGATGAGCATGTTGGTTTTCCAGTCCTCGTGCTCCACTTAATGTGTGTGTTCTTTAAGGTTCTTGTTTATGTACCTGAAGCATCTAGGGAAGAAGCAGATGAATGGGTAGGATTGGTGACTTTTGACTTCTTAAGTTCTTATGGTGTTTTTTGGACACATGGCCACGTGGCTGTGTTATCATTTAGATACTGATTTTGTAACTTTGTAATCCAATTTTATGAATAAGCTTCGATGGGTCCTTGTGATTTGACTGATTTCAGTTATCATCCAATTTATTTTGCTTTTTTTTATTGCTAGTGGATATAAATGTTACATCAGCTATTTTTCTGATTGCTAAACACTCGCCTGCACCGTCTCTATCATCGTTTACTGCCTCCTTCCCAAACCCTCGCCTGATCTAGTCATTACCGTTGCTCCCAAGAACGCGGGTGCCCCGCGGCTGCCGCCCCCACAGGCGCGCATTCTATCCGGCTTCAGTTCTTCGCCTTTTTCCAGTCATCACCCTTTTCCAGAACAATTATTCTTACGCCTTTGTAATGTATACCGTCGAATCAATGAACAAGACATTGGAACTTTTTCAGAGAAAACAGTCTAGAAAGCAGATCTAAATCAAAGGCAGTAAGGATTCGAAAAAGGAACAAGGCATTATTTATCTCCTTCCGAAACTTCCGCCGGTCTCTCGAGAGGAGCGCATAGAAAGATTGTCCTCTATGGGCTCCGGTGAGTACAGTGAGGAGCAGCACGAAGGTGAACAAAACGAGCGCCGCCAGTGACTTGGTCCCTCCGAACCAAGCGCTAGATCCAGCCAGCGGTGGCTGAGGCGACGGCGGCAGTGGCGCGCGGAGGCATTTCCATCTGCTTCATCATCTCTATACTCATGCATCTCCTACTTCAACGAATTAAACCTGGTTATCTCAGCAAACTGATCTCCCGCTTGGAATTGGAAAAACGAAGTCGAATTGGCACGAATTAAAGGAGCGTGCTAGCGATGCGTATAGAATGGAGTGGTTCCCTTCTCATGGCGAATGGTGTTCTTAATCTGGATTTAGGAACAGGAGGAGCGGGGATGTATCTGGTGCGGTCGGTGGTGTTCAATTCAGTCGCACCGTTCACGCTCTCATCTGCTACTGGATCTCCTCGACTAGGTTCGCTAATTGGATGGCAGGCGGCTCAATATTACGCACCACTTGATAATGAAAAATACACCAAAAGAGATAAAATAAAATGATTAATTGTTAGATATATCATAATTAAACTTTGCAACTTAGAGGTGGATTTCTTGCTCATATATATATGAAGACAAAAATGTCCTTATATCCTACACTGACAAATTAAAATTAGTATATATGGTAATTTGTGGGATGAATGCAAGGATTTCTTGACCCACTAATTGTTCAACCCGATTAAGGTCAAATAGACTAATAGAGATAATTGTAAAGTTGGGTACGTTCATCAGTCAATCCTAACGATATTTAACAAATCAATCAATTAAGTAGGTTCGTTATACACTAATTGATTAGATGGGTTAAGCAAACTAATTAGCTGATCAAACTAAAGTGAGGTCTGTCTATGAAATAAAACAAGGTGAATATTGGTATATTAAACCGGCCTAGATTTATAATAATAGAATAATTAAGATTTGAATCACGATTAAAGTATGCCTTTGGAAATTAGCTCCTCCCATCTATTCGGATTTGATATGATGGTTTACCTCCCTTGAGGTCTTGAGACGGATAGATGACGCGCGAGCTAGTGTTATCACCTATGATCATACTATTAATATATACTTCTGAAGCAAGCGATCGGTCAGAGATATCATTGCAACTTAATTACAATACGCACTCGAGTACTTATTTTTTGCATTATTAGATAATATAGTGATGATACAGGTGCACATGCAATATATATGACTAATTTAGCACGCACGTAGATAGACACACACGAGTCCTTTAACAGTTAACTGTATAATATAATTAACTAGTAGAGAGCCCCTTGATGCATGAGCCCCCCATGAGCATCGACGATATTCACAGTCAGGGCGATGTTCCAGTGGTGAAGGGCATAGTCCTTGAGCGCGTCCATCTCCTTGTTGCTGATGTAACCGTCGTGGTTGCTGTCGGCGTTACGTGCCGCCTTCCGACTCTGAGAAAATACGGAAAAAAAGTCACCACCTAGAGTTTTACGGAGACCTTTCCGAAGCTCGCTGACGCTGATGCGGCCATCCCCGTTCCGGTCGGTGATCGTCACAGTCATCGGATGTCGTCACCTGACCGGGTTTTCCCCACATTGTATTGTCTTTTCTATATATAATTGCCATGAACCCTCGAATTGGATTGATAAGCAGGTCGATCGAAAGCCATCTATTTATAGCGATGTATAATTACCAGGTTTAATTTCATTGTTCTTCCTTATCTCATTCGCCGGGAATCAAATTTAGTGCATCTTTTGCAAGAAAGGTTACAATAATGGATGCATCTTTGCAAGAATAATATATATATTATTCTCGGCACAAAATAAGTGGCTTAGTTTGCTCCCACGAGAAAGTTGTTCTTACAGGAACGTAAGTATGTGTGTGTATTATATATACAATATTACGTCATTCAAATTGACGTCATTAATATTTCTCATGAGAAATAAAGAAAAATATTCTTTGTCTGTAAAAGCGATTTCCTTCTTTATTTTTTATTCCTCCTCTTTTTCATCCTTGTGTAATACGATTCAATTGCAAAAAAAATCAGTCAAAAGTGAAGTATAAAAGAAAGAGATGCCTAATGCTATTGCTTCGGTCAAAGATGAGTCAAGATATCGATGTATAAACTAAATTTCAGTAGCTTATAAACTTTCCTATGATAAATCTTATTTAGTTACGTTGTTCAATTGGGATGGATAAAATTTCGATTGTTGATGATGAATGATAATTAATAGTCCAAATCTAACAGATTTTGATAATAGGGATTCTTTGTACTAAATATTTTGATAATATGGAATTATTTGTACTAAATTTATGAAAGGTCTTTATAAAATTTATATTCCGTGGACTTGGAGCTTCTTAATCTAAAGCTATGGCAATGAACATTTTTTTCCTTATTACTGCTTGTTTAATTAATTAATTAGTTAAATATTTATTAATTAAATAAGATATGAAAATATTCTCATCAAGTTGCATATTACATACACTAATTCAATTAATGGATAACAGGAGTTTTAAACATGAAAAGATAGGCTAGCTAAGAATATGTGCAAGGGAATAAAATTGTATGGGCCTGTGGCATCGAATTATTGGAACATTTTGGGCACTCACAATAAATATGTTTGACCAAGATGCTTATATAATTGTGTCCACTTAAAGCATGTGGTTGATCAAAATATACATATTGACTTTTTTTATCCACCTTATCTGTTAATTATTCGAGAGTCAATTCTTGCATGAATATATATATTTTTGTTGAAGCTTCAGATCCATTGGGTGTTCTTAATAGGGAAATTGGATGGTCGAGTCAGGAAATTAAATGGCTCACAGAAGAGACCATTCATGCATGTCTTTCTGAAAGGAACGACAGAAGAACCTTGTTATTGAGGAGCTAGAGCATAGAGGAAAGCTAAGGCATTGCTAATATGATCCTATATATTGCCTAAGCCATCTGAAGGCATCCAAACCAAATATATATGGTTGCACACTTTCGAGACTTCGTCAAATGCAAGGGAGAGCAAACCACCATGTGACTTGTCTACTGGAGGTTCCTGAGCGGCAGTACAAACTGATCTGGTCCCAGATCAAGGAGGAGGTCAGCTTGTGGCTCATGTAAAACCCTACCTGGTTGTGTGCATGCATGCTTACCGGACCTAGCACAGCCCCAAACTCGAGCCACACTTGGATCAAAAAAATGTTCCAATAATTTGATGCCATAGGCCGATAAATTGAATTAGTGTATGTAATATACAACTCGAGAATATTTTCATATCTTATTTAATTGATAAATATTTAACTTATTAATCAACAAAGTTAATTTGGCGAAAAAATAATTTTCGTCGCCAAATATCTCCATTTTCTTGTAGTCTCTCTATTGCAACAAAATCAATTTTCATCGCAACTTTGGTAAATTTTGATGAAAATATTTTTGTCGTAAAATAACGACGAATTTGACGATAAAAAATTTATTCGTTGCAAAATTGACAACGAATCAATACTTTTTCATTGCAAAATTTATCGTAAATTACATTTATTTTTGTAGTGTGTATGCAGCCACTCCAGCCTCCACCTAAAGCCTAGCTAGCTTAAATTGGCCCTCGTGTTTGTCTGCCTAATTTACACCTATATCAAGAATAATATCATTCCTTTAACAGTCGAATACTTTGTGATAACCTTTTCTGTGCTTCAAGGGCTTCTACTAGGGGCAGGGATCGATTGATGCATAAGAAAATTGAGCATTGAATGATTTGACTATTCTTCGAAGTGCATCTACCCTGCTTTGCCTTGTCTTGCCTAGCCTAGTGCGCTCCATGGAAAGTTCTTCATAATTAAGAATGATTGAAAGGGATCCATATATATAATTATATTTTATATTTTTCTTAGTTGGATGTACTCTTGGTTACGAGATACCAGTTTTTTTTACAAAATAGTTTATGATTAGGTTTTTACCATGAGACACTAACTAGATTTCTCATCCGAATAATTAAATTCTCTCTTCTTACTGTCATTATACATATATAAACTACGAATTTAATTAATTGTTTAAACTAAATTAAATATCTATTGAATATTTAAATATTATTATTTTATTCAAAGGTTATTTGAAAGCATTCCATACATCGAAATTGAACTAGAAGACATATTTACATGATTTAGTTATCATCATCAACGGGCTATATTTAAAAATCGAATGCAATAGCAAATGAAGGGCTTATCTGAATCCAACATTAGAGTCATTGTTTTTTACTTATCATCGAGAAACTTTTGTAAGTGCAACAGAATGACTATTTGGAATCAAGGAACAATCAGATTCTTTATCTCAACGGGGAAGAGAAGTAAGAAAAGAGATGCTCCAATTCAACATCTCCAATTGAATGAGGATACCTTGGCCCATGGACTATCCATCATAAAGGACTATTCAAGCCCATTACCGGTTAAATCTCCTTCACACATTAAATGTTAAATTATTTAATTAGGATTTAATTCTTTAATAACAATTAGTGTGGGTTGTTACCTTCACTATAATGTTTAAAAAATATTTTTAAATCCCTAATTTAATTATTTATAAATTTAATCGCCCTTTAAAAATCTTTTAAAAAAATAGGCGAGAGTTGATTTATCAATATAAGTAAAAGTAAGATATAATCATAAAATTTGTAGTTTAGAAAGTTAAAAAAAAAAGTTATAAATACGCAAACTGTTCCATAAGTTTTTCTTTTACTGGGTAAATTAAATATAGATTCGAATCTTTTTATGTACATTAGATACCGTAACGCACGGCCAGTTGACCAAGTTGTATATGAGAAAAAAAAAAAAAGTGTTGAAACTAAAAAAGTCAAGAACAAAGCATACTGCTACATGTCAAGCTTGCGACGGCGGCAAGGAGGTGGAGGAAGACCCATCGTCGAGGGTGGCAGCCGACCTACCTCCCCTCGAGCTCTCTCCCTCCTCAACTTCACTTCTCCTCGCCGCCAAAGCCGGCAGACTCGTTGATAGGGAGCGCAAGAAGACAGATGGCCATTGGTTTGTCTCCGCCATGACGAACAGGTAGATGTCCATGTCCGGCGTCGGACGGACTGTCACCGAATGACTGGTCGAGTGAGACAGTTGGAACCAAGTCGGGGGCATCCTCCCTGAACTCGACCTCGCCTCCTGCCTCTGCCTTCCCAGACGCTCGAGCTCGACGGCCTCCTCTGCTTCGCCCGCCACGATCGCCACGTGATCCTGCGACGCGCCGGCGGTCGTCGTCTCATCCGGAAGCTGGGCGACATTATCGCGGCAGACGGGGCAGGTGGCGTGCGAGGCGAACCAGGCGGTGATGCAATCCGCGTGGAACAGGTGCCCGCACCTCGGGAGGAGGCGCACCAGCTCGTCGTCGTCCACGAACTCGCTGAGGCACACTGCGCAATCCATAGGAAGCGGGCCTCCCTTCATTCCCTTCGCCTCCGCGTATCTCACAATCGGCAGCTTCTCCATGGCCTCCGAGCTCAGCCCCAGCCCCCTCGACAGCGATTCGCCGCCTTCCCCTCCAGCAGCGCCGCGGAAAAAGGTGCTAGCGAAGTCGTCTCCACCGCTGCACCGACGGACGTAGATGGCGAAGAGGGCGAAGAAGAAGAAAGTGGCTGCGATGACGACGACGACCACGGCCATCGTCGGGCTGAACCGTCCGTCGTAGTAACGATAGTTGTCATTGCGGTTGTCGGAGGCCACCTGGGCGTCGGAGCACCGGACATTGAGGACGAGCAAGAAAAGCAAGGCCACCATTCCGGTGGCCATCGATAGGGAAGAAGTTGTGTAAGTGAAGCGCGAGGTGGTTGTTAACTTATAACAACCATCAAATGCTGCGTGACAATTGATAAAAAAAGAGTTGTCATTTAATTTTCCACCCGCTTGTTTATCTTCCCATTTACTGGAGATGCCAGGTGGGCTCCAAATGGTAGGTCAACGATTTGAGTCGTCTGACCGAAGTGTAAAAGAAGGGTGGCACTCGGTACGGTTCAAGTAATTCTAGATACGAAGAGGATACCGTGGAATCTATACGGTTTCCACCAACGCCGGGTTTGACCGGGATGTTACTGGGTATGACTTTATACGGTCGGAAAATTAATAATATCTTAGCTCATGTATTAATGTTTTTGAATTTAAAATTGAATTAAATACTGGATTTTACTAAATGCAAGATTGGGATGAAAAGAAAAATTCGGTGCCATCAATATTTAATAGTAATTCTTTTCCTTTAAAATTAATTGCTCCGTTGAAACAGGGTGTTTCTTAAAGTTGTGAGCTTGGCCAACGGGGAAAGCGTGACAAGTGAGTTGAAGTATCGTCCTTGCCAACTTCGTATAATTATTACTTTATTAGTCTAATCAAATCTTCGTAAGTGAATCCGCCGGTTCAAACTTTAAAGCCATGATTGATTGCTTTTCGGCATTTTATTGAGTACCGCTTGAGAAAGTTTCGGTTTCAAATATTCAACTTTGTTAATTTCAAAAAATACGTATCATATTCCCATTATATCTTTCCTTTCTTTCCATTTAATTATTTCATGAATTTACAGGCATAGATCGTTAATTTTTTTTAATCCATTCAAAAATTCATTAGTTTTAATTTATACTATCAAATTCAAATTTTAAGACATAAATATATTTAAAAAACTTTTAAAAAATATATATAATAATTTTAATTTGATATGATTTAAAATTCTCTAAGTTCATTAATTATTTTTCGGATAAAACTGACTGATTGATCTATATTATTCAAAAAATTAAAAATTTAATATTTTTTGAACTAGTAAGTTCTAGGAATTCATTGATGATATTGATCAGTGAATATTATTATTCTAGGTCTTATAATAAGATTGTGATAAATTTTTTTAAATCTTTATAAATTTACAAATTTATTATTCTCAATTTATGTTATCTAATTTAGATCTATGAACCTTAATACATAAGGAGGCTTACAACGTTGATTATGATTTGAAGTATCCAAGTTTTCTAAGTTTATTAGCCAATTTTATTTGAACTTGACTGATAAATCTACACTATTAAAAATTTAAAATTTTAATATTTTTTAATCGGAGGAGTCTTAGCATTCCATGGCAGTGTTGCTTAATGAATATCATCATCATAAGCCTTATAGTGATTCATGAATTTTTTTTAAAAATATTTATAAGTTTAAAAATTCATCGTTCTCAATTTATAGTATCGAATTTAGATATGATACATGAATACACTAATAAGAATTATATGAGTATATTAATTTTGGTTTGAAATGATTCAGAATTTTTAAATTCATTAATTAGTTTCAAATAAACCTGAACGATAGACCTAAAGAACTTCAAATAATTTCAAATGAAAATCAATTTACTTCTAAAAGTTCCTAAATGCCCTTAGATCTAAATTTTGACCGTATAAATGGAAAATAACAAATTTTTAAACGGATTGAGAAAAATTTAGACATCCACAATAATTATGTGGGAAGAAGAGAAGGTTATAACGGAAATATAATACATAATTTTGAAATTTAATTAGATACGTGAAATAGATCACGTGTTTTTTTTAAAAAAAAGTCACAAAAAAAAATTAATATTCTAATTTTACCCAATAACGCGGAATGACCTTATTGCCCACTGGGAGGCGTGACCTATGAAAATTCATTCACCAAATCCGTTGAAGCAGTCAAATTCGGAGTCGCCGTTCAGTAGTTATCTGGCGTCGAGGTCCGTCGTGCAACCTCTCCTCCACCGACTCTTCCTCATCCCCGAACTCCCATCTCAAGATCTTCAAATCAGCATCGGTCGTTGACCAATCGAGCAATGGACTCTGCCGCCGTCGAAACCGAAGAATGGACGCTCGTCGATGCAGAGTACTCGATCTCCATCTCAGAGAATCACTTTCTTCTTGTCGATTTAGCTATGCGCCGGATAACAGTTTCTGATGCTTTTTGATCTGGTTCTAGAGACGCAACCTCTTGCGCTGACGCGACTGCCGATTCTCGTTTAGAAATTGGATCATCTGGCATCTCGATATGGTAAGAGAGAGACTCGATCAGAGTTGTGCGAACTTGTTTCACCTTGATCTCTGAGCATCTGATCTGATGGAGAAATCCTTGGTCTTGAAGGGCTTTGTGGATGGTCGGATCGGTGATAGATTTTGCTGTTCCGCTGTACAGAAGAATTTTAGGAACAGAAGGTTCTGCAACAATATCTAATTCGTCTGATCAAGTAAAGCATATTTGGTCTTAATTGTTTTCTAGGCTGATTAAGTAATGATAATTGTTCAGATGCTATAGAGAAGACTGCTGAGAGCACTGCAGAAGCTCTGGAGAAGATAGCTAAGATAGCAGAAGAAGTATCGTCTGACATCGCCGGTGGACTCCCTGATGGCGCAAGGCTCAAGAAGGCGGCTTTGCAGATGGAAGAGATTTGTGAAATTGTTGACCAGGATTCAGTAAAAGCTGAAGCCTTTATTCAGAAGGTCCTTGAACTTCTTTTCCATATGAAAGATCTTATCTCTTCTCGGTATTTGCTTGACATGGATTTACTTGCATCGATCTAAAGTCAATTTTAGTTGGCATCATAAATAATACATTTAAAGTAGATGCACGGAAATCTTATAATTGCTTTTGTTCTCTTCGAGCTTAGATCACGTATGCTCAATTTGCTTGTTTCTTCTCTGTATTCTCTTTGGCAGTGATTCCAATCTGTTGTGGTTTTTTCCTATCAATGTTGGTAATTAGATTGTGGACTGTTCTCTTGTGGTGATGGCAGGTTGATCATATAAAAGTGCAGGTAGATACGGTGATTGAGCCCATCATTGAGAAAGCAGAAGAACTAGAGAAAGAGATCCGAGAAAAGGAGACCAAGCCAAATGCTGTTCCTGATCAGGCAAACTAATTGCTTGATCAATGAATGATGTCCATTAAAATTCAGAAACTCGTCATTGTTCAATGCTCACATGTCCTCAACTTTCTGTACATAGAATTAGGTTTGTAGTTAAGGCTGTAAATAATTGGGATGTCCAAGTTTGCATTGAATGCTAAAGTCGTGTGGCAAATGGTAGCTGCAGGAACAAGCTTGAACTATTCAGTAATTGACATTCGAACTGTGTCTGCACTTTTAGATACAAATCGAGCTTCTGCTGATGAATGTGTTCATTCGGATCTTTGGATTGGATGGGTATCAACTCATGCTTGCTTTGATTCATTGGAATAGATAATTACTTTTAGATAAATGTAGATTCTAAGTAATGCTTTTAAAATTTGATCCGGCCAGCCGTTTCAACCAATTCAACCAAACTCGGCAGTAAATCCACTATGGCCGTTTCCTTACTATCTTGTGTTTGTGACAAGTTCGACACCAATTAAATTTGAATTTTTAGATTGTTTTTCCTCTCATTAACTTAACTGCTACTATACAGTCTGAAATCTCGATAGTTAACATGTTGATTTATTCGATACAATTGATATAATATAACTTTTTATATTTAAATTTTTATATATTTTACATTTTTTTGATAATTTGGATATTCAATTTTTACGATCTGACTAATCTCATAGTTAATTGATTCGGTCCCATGCAAATTTTTTACAGGCCATCAAGTTAAATGGGAAAATGTAGATGGATCCTATAGCGAATGAATCAATGTTATAAATTTTTTAAACTCTCCAAGTATAATGTGTCATGGATGAAATTCAAACCCTCATTGCCTAGTGAGTCCGTCTCACATCGTACTGTCACACCATAATCTCAGTTTTTTTTGTTGTATATAAGTATAGTTGGTATTAATTAATGTAGTTTAATAAATATAAGTTTATGGAGATTTAGTTATATCTAACTATATATTACCCTGCTAGAGAGATGAATCCATTATAAGTTGGGACTAGCAAACAGGATGAATTGATCATGCTGGTGAGCCCTAGCAAGTTGAACAACTAGTCTAATTAATCCATTTAAATAGGTCTAATGGGTTATGATGTGGTAGAAATCTGTCATCTCATTTGAGATTGCTGACGAAACTTTCTCCTGAGTTATCGTTGACCTTACATAGATTAATGCTCGTTAAAGGGTTTGCTGAGAGTTACCCGATAAACCCCTCCGATATTTAAGTCAGCCTTGGAAGAAAAAAATTAGTAAAATCGATAAGATAGCAAAGAGTAATGTTCTCATATTTGTGATGTTGATATCATTATCGTATATAGGAAGAAGAGATAGATGAAAAACTATATTGTCTTTGTCTAAAACGTGCACCATGCCTTTTTCATATTCATCAAAGGACACATTTCTTTGCAACTAATGTGATTGTAATCGCTGTGTCAAATTGACCTCAGTTGAACTCCCAAGTCTTTGGCTTTTAAATACTCGGGTGATCGAGTACTTGGTCTCGAGCTCAAGTGTAACGCCCGCCCTTACGTGGGCCCTTGACGGACGCTACAGTTTCTTACTTTACATTCATTCTTTCATTTACTATCATATACGAAATCTAAAACTAACGGAACAGTTTAAAACTTTGCAGCGGAAACATAATCTGTTAATTTCTAACAGGAGTTCATATATGATAGCATAATATAACTGAATAGTAACACTAACCTAAGTTGCATAGCAATGCTAGGTTATAAGGTTCTAGACATGATAATTGAATTTCTAAACATGATACTTAAGACATTGTTTAACAGGCATAAACAAAATCCACGGCTTGGTCAAGTCACCCCACACACATCTTCACTGCCCTGTCCTGCTGCCTCCCATTGCTTAGTACCTGTTAACTGGATCTGCAATATAAGGAAAGTATCTATAAGCATAAAGCTTAGTAAGTTCCTTTCCTACTCACAAAATCCATCGTTACATAGCATCATAACATTTAAAACATGAAAGCATATCAATATCTCTTAAACATGCATATTCAATCACATTTGTATCATAAACATGAAAATCATTTCCTTTTGAAAACATTTAAACATAATCATAATCATTCTTGGGGATCCCTGGCTTGGTACCAAAGCGCGCTCCCTAATAGTCACTGGGGTAGCGAGCCGCCAGCCTAAAAGGGGTCTACCAGGCCCAACACCTTGGAATTGGTCACCTGTGGTCTCACTAGGCCCAAAACCTTGGTATTGGTCACCTGGATTTCTTTAATGACAACCTTGGAAGTCGAGTACCAGCCATACATTAAAGTAAAATAATGATATACATGCTTCCTTTTCATTTTCATCATGAATGTTCCTTTCATTTCATTATCATAACATAATGAACATTCACTATCCTTCGACCTACTAGACCTACTATCCTTCGGCCTAGGAGCGTTCTTAGGTGCCCATCCCTTGGATCCCTTTCCGGGTCCGGTACAAGCCTCGCATTAATATAACATACATTCTTTTCTTTATCATAATGTATGTTCTTTTAACATTCAGTCAATTTACATATTATAACTCATAAGTCATAGCATACACCATTCCCTTTCCTTTCATAGTGAATGTTTTCCAACATTCCATTATTCATTAATCAGGTATAGCCTAGACACGTATGAGTCTTCCCATAATATTCTTTAATCATTTCATTACGCTTAATCTATGTCTAACACATCTTATCATAACTTAATCTTACTTGGCATAGAGTAGGGTCATGGAGCATAGATCATCAGGCATATCATTATTTAAATCCTAATTTGCTCCAACCATAACCTTTCCTTAAAGAGGTCAACCACTCATAGCATATCATTTCATTTCATTCGAACCTGTTTGAATACAACTAACTATGATACTTGAAACCCTCATTCAACTAACCCAAATTTCTTAGGATTAGAGCATTCTTAGGGTTCTTAACATAGACCTGTTCTCATCGGTTGCATTCAACATATCTTTGAAGCCCTAATCTAGGTTTGGTTGAACTTCCTTCATAAACTTAGCTTCACTAAGCTTCATTCACCTTAAACCGACCCAAACAGGAGATTATATCCTTATAATCGATCAGAAGATCAATTGATAGGCTTAAATCGATCCACGGGTCGATTCTGTTCATAATTTTCCTCACAGTACTCTCTGTAATCGATCAACCGATCGATTACAGGAGTTTAATCGATCAGAAGATCGATTTCCTCGTTACGGAGTCCACAGTAGGCTTGGTAATCGATCAACCGATCGATTACAGCCTCGTAATCGATCAGCTGATCGATTACGGCCCCTTAATCGATCGGGTGATCGATTACGAGCCGCGATTTCCATCTCATTAAGCCGTGTAATCGATCAACCGATCGATTACACGCTTTGGTAATCGACTAAGCAGTCGATTACCATCATCGCTGTTCTCGGTTAAGTTCCGTCTAACCAAAACTTTTTACAACATTTATTCTAACAACTATCTAATCTATCTTTAAATCTTAACTTGTAAAACATGATCGAATTCTAGGTTTTCAACAACATAGTTTACACATGCAATACCTTAAATCTTGTTACCAACATACTGAAAACAAAAACATTTAAACATGCTGTAAACCTTAACATGCCGAACAGAACATAGTTTATCTCTACGGTAAACAAAATGCATGACTACAACTCATATTCATAGCTATTATATCGCAGGTGAGGGAACTTACAGTGGTTTCGAAGTTCTAAAACTCTACCCAACCAAAAGCCAAATTCCTCTTTGCTAAACCTCCGAGCTCTTGCCGTCGACTTCTTGAGCACCTTCGGCCAGAAATCCACAGGGAAGAAAGCAAGGAGAGGAGAAGATAGAGAAGCGAAAAAGGAAAGGACTCGAGGAGAGGAGTTTATAAAGGAGAGAAGTCGGCAGTTACATTACTGCTCGTAACCCTTGATCCCACGACTTGACCCCACTACTTATCTCTTCGTTTGGTTTTAATGAACTTCATGAACCCTCAGGTTTAACAAGCATTGCCCTCATTCCTTTAACAAGAATTGATTACTATCTCATATGGTTAGCTTGGCTTGCTACATATTGGAGGTCCAAGGGTCAATCCCTGGCGCCTCCACATTTCTTTCTCTTTTTCTTTCTTTTTGCAAAGCCTTTATGCGTTAACCCATTAAAGCAACATTCTTAAAACATAATTATTCATTTCTTTTTATCATAATCAATTTATCATTTACGCTTAATTATCCAGGAATTATCGTAGGGAAATTGCGGGTGTTACAGAGAGTTAGAATGGTATCGAGAGATCCCGACAAGTCATTCCGATATTCAAGTTAGAGTTTTGCGGGAAGAAAGAGATTAAGAACTTGAAAAAAAGTCGGATTTTGTATATGCATACCTGTGCCCATAAATATAGACAATCTTTTATAAAGTTATCCATATATTTAGTCTCTGAAAGATCAACATCTATTTAAAATATATTTCAAAATACGTACTACCATTTATGATATATTTTCATATACTCATTCTAATTGTCCATGTCTCTGGGGACTGAGATGAGGTCGATCGAATAGAGGTGAGCTCATGAGGTCGGTGTCAGGACCCATGGATCCAAGGCTTAGGTTGCCAACTGGTTATCCTTTAAAATTTATCTAATCTTTCTTTATCTTGCCTAATAGTTGTAATACTAGATTTAGGATTACATGACAACTTTGCGCTTCCGCCTTATCATTGACCATAATAGCTCACGGATTAATTGAGCCAAATAAAATTAAACAAATCAATGGAGCTGAACCATTCACCATATGACCCATCGTCACCATGAGTTAGAGAGAGTTAAAAGTAGGAAAGTAAAAATATGTGAGGTAAAATGTGATCGGATCTGTCCTGGAACCATCAAACAATTCGGGTCTGTCGACCCCTCCACCAGGGCTCAGGCTCGGTTCCAATTCAATAAATAAATACAGCCACAGCATACTCGAACCACTCCACGATTCCTCTTGCCTTTTTATGGTTAATTTTCCAATAAAATTCGGACCCCAAACGTCGACGTCTGCGGACCACATCGGAAGCTTTAAATCATATCCTTCTCCGACTTTTTATGAACCCAACGCCCGTGTCCTTTCTTTTTCCCGCAGCGCCAGCCCAAAACCTGCCCTCCACTCTCCACCCTCCACCCTCCACCCCGCCTCCCAGTCCCACTCCGCGGCACGCATTATTCTTTTTGCCCGGAAGACTTAATTTACCCATCGACGAGGCGCATCCAAATTAATCCGTAGCCGTACGAAAATTACGCATTTTAATTACGAAACGTTCCTGACTCGTTGATTGGGACCCACCGCGTTATATCCGACAAGGAATGATGGGATTCGCGAGGATGGCGGGGTCGGGTGCACGTGAAAGACGACATGACACGTGCAAAAAAAAAGGGATTAAGCGGGGTGCAGGCAGCAACTCCGACGAAGACGACGCCGGGGCACGCGCACGACTTTTGAGGCGAGGGCAGGTTCCGCGCTCGTGTGATTCCGCCGGCCGTTGCTCCCACGCTACCTGCCGATTGCTGCTGTATTATCTTCTATTACGAACGGTACTGAATCTGTCACACCCAGACGGCCACCCATTCCATGGTTGGATACGCGTGCGATCGATAAAGTTACCAGTGGGAGTGCGTAATCACAAAAGTAATGGACTCGTCGTTTTCGGCACAAAAGTCATTGATTTTGACCTTTTTTTAAAATATTGTTTGGTGGGTGGCGCAAATTCGGCGATGTCAGATCTGCATGTTTTAATCCTCGGGTCCGAACGAAGGAATTAAGGCGATGTTGGCAATTAATACAGCGACGTGGAATTCCTCGCCCAGCGACGTGCGCTTCTCAATAGAGTCCAAGTCCAACCCAACCGTCTCCAGCATGGATTTGGACTCCTCCATGTCGTTCTCATCCACGAAGTATCCACGAAGTTGGTCGATCCCAAGGCACCTTCGCTGCTGCTTCTCATCCTATTTATGTATCATCTCTCGGCTCATGCGACAGCCAATAGTAGTAGAAGTTGAATGGAGGGAGGGCGGTGTCAGCGTCACCCGAGACACCGGCAGGCCACCGGCGTATGCCCCTACTGCCTCCGGGAGTGCCTCTTCCGCCTGCCTCACCACCACCACCACCACCACCCCTCCACCACCGCCGACCTCAGATCCTCATCCGTCTCCTCCTCGCCTTGCTCCTCAGACGACGACGCAGAGGTCTCTTCCTCGGAGGACTCCTCGCCCATTCACCGCCATAGCCCAAAGAGCACTGCCAGGGCCTCCTTTCTTTTCCGAGCAGAGATTTGCGCGGTGGCGAGTGGGCTGACAAGGAGTCAGTCCCTGGTTTTCTTCGAAGCAGACGGAAGGAAGGAGGGGAAGGAGGAAGAAGGAGGAGAGAAAGGAAAGGAAAAGGCAGAAACTGAGAAATCTTGGAAAAAGGGTAAGGTTTGGTGGAAGCTGATGAGTGGTTCGAGGAGGTGGTGGAATAACAAGAAGGAGAGCCGCGGCGTATCCAATTTGATGCACTCGCAGACCTTCAAAGAGAAGTCCTCAGCCAAATGGGTCTTGTTTGTTTAATTAACTAACAAGAGAGAACTCCTAGTTGTTCTTTGCTTCTTTGATATATTGATTTCTTCAGTGTGTGATTTGTATTTCGTCGTAGTACTATTTTCTGTATCTTTTGTCTACTCGATCGCTGTGTGTTTCATCCTAAAAGGGTGTATCTGTTCCTGTTTCTGTTTCTTTCAATTGTACAGAGGACGGAAGAAATGAAACATTGTTGCACGACCATGAAAGGTTCTTTTTCTAATCATTATCTCTGTTCTGTTCTTGGAGTATTCAAGAAATTTAGTAATAATATAATTTACTAATTTAATTGTAAGGCTAAAATAATTTACTATAATCGTTTCAAAAAAAATTCTTAAACAAACTTTAAATAAAAAAGTCTCTTTAATTATTTATAAAAATTAAATTAGCATACAAATTTAAAAGATAGTAATGGCCAATGATTCACCAACCGGCCCATGGCCAGGGTCCGACTAAAGAATAATAGTTGAAACTTGTAGATCAATTTAAGAATACATATATATAACTAGGCATGGTAAATATAGAATATAGAAAACTCATATCGCTTCCTAATTAATATTAATATAAAACTCAAGGAAAGACAAGAGTTACCATGATCAGAACAAGATATGTTGTATGTATGTGAACAAATATGCACACAAATCACCTACAGAGGAAAAAACAACTCAACAAAATGTAGAAAACCTAGATTTTGGTTGACCAAATAAAACTTGGTCAACTAAAGCAGTTAACCTTATAGAAATTTAAAAGTAGAAAAGGTTTAATATTTAATCAACCAAAGCAAATCCTTAGGGCAACTCACCTTTAACAAAAGTAGTCATTTAATTAAACTGCCACAAACCAAGGATGGATCCACGAGAAGAAGGTGGGCTGGACTTTGGGTGTGGAAGTTCCACCCTGGACCAAGTAAAAAACTTTTTTACAAAAAAATTAATGTGCAATAAATTTAATAGTGAATTTTTTTACAATTTTTTTTACAATAAGTAATAATGAATCAACCATAATTTCTAAGCTCGGACTCATAGGAAGCTCCTCAATATTGATACTTGAAAATTGGCACAAGGTTAATATTAAACATGGCTAATAAAGGCTCCATAAGTAACTAATCTTCTATGTAGGTGAAACATTCGTATTCAGTATAATCTACCCATGTGCACAACAAGATGGCCTTTAAATTCTCAAGTCTGCTACAAGCTTGATGGCCTTTAAATTTCTCCACAGCTTCACGCTCAAACCACTACATCCTAGCTTGAGCCTTTGAATCAAGTCAACCTACACACTTAACCAATATGTTAACAATATATTAATTGCTTGCTTTAATTCGCTTTGTTAAACATCAGAACAACTAAAGACTAACAATCTTCTCATTTTTAAAATTTGCAAAATTTTAAGCTAAAGGAAATGTTTTAAACTTTCTCTAAATCAATTATAAACTTGCCCTTAATTAATTCTTGCATCTGGTGAACACATAGCGCCTCAATCCATGCATCTAATGAACAATCATAAATAGTTATTCTTTATCTATATCAATCAGAAACCAATTACGAAAATTTTATTCCTTATCTATTATGTTCCATGAATCAAACCACATCATAACTTTCTCTCATTCAACTACATTTTCCTACTATAAGTCCCAAAGGTAGAAAATAAGAATGAGCCACCGCTTGTGGAAGATCAGATTGACTCCTGTGTCCAATTTGAGCTATATTTATTTACAAACTCGTCTACTGATTGCCTCGTTGCAATCTCTTTTACTTGGACCTTCAATGAATGAAAGTTAATTATCACCAAAAGAGAAAGGAATAAACTTCTAGAGCCTGACTCTGAGAGCAAGAATGTTAGACATTTTCTTCGGCAAAGTATGTACCAATTGAAATTGTTGTGCTCCTGCCAACGGCTGCAATTTGTGGAGAATGCGCCGGATCTGGATATGCGTATGAACACTGAATTGTTGTGGCAAGAGCAGTCATTTTCGAAATCGATTGCTCACTCACTTTGTATCGATTTGAAATCTCAAAGCTTGTGAACTTCCAGTCCCACTTTGTTTTCTTAAATTCGGATCAAGTTCCAACATCTTAGTCTGTACTCTCACCTAATCGTATTAATTAAGCATTCAATTGTAACTCGAAAACCTGCATACTAAAGTAAAGTAACGCAATTGATGCCTAGTTTTTTTTTATTGACCGATAAATGTCTCATAAATCGCCGACTTTGTTATTCTCTTGGCCACTGGAATTCCAAGTTTGCGGCGCAGAGCGCGGTCTGTGAGTCCACCTCATTGAAGACTTTTGAAGTCAGATGGACCCCACGGGACCGACACTGATCGCCCATCTCTCCGACAGCTCCCCTTCATTTCACACAGAAAACCCACAAAGCTCGTCTAGGCTAGCACAGGGAAGGGGTCTGTCCGTCTGACTGTCATCTGCTATATCCGCCGTCCGTTTCTCTTCCCTTCCGTAACATTACGCGGTATTTAGCGGGTGGATTTTTCTGGGGTGTTTTCAGCTCCGCCATTTCTTTTCGTCGTCCTCGAAAAGATTCTTCCAGGCACGAGCGCGGCCCACGCCAAGTCACGTCGCGTCCGGTGAATGAGACGCGTTGCTGCTTCCCTGTGTCGTTTGTCGATCCATAATTCCCAAAAACTAACAAACACTACAGCGCTCTCTTCATAAAAATGTCAAATCTTTGTACAAAAAATCAAGCATTTAAACACGAGTAGTGTGATATACCAACTGGCGACCCACTATGTCACACCCACGAGTAGTGTGATATCATGGAGGCATGCAGTTGTGAAGCACGACATGCATCGCCGGCACTTCACTTTTCTTGCAACAAACGAATGCAGAGAAGATAAGAGACATAGTCAAACCAACTGATGATGCAATTTCACGAATTTTTTCTGAAGGAAAAGAACCAAATTTTATTACATATATATCAGTTATTCAGATTATACAGTAAGCCAGAGTCATGATTGTCGATGCGGTAAATTCTTTATCAGATTGCAGAATCAAAAGAAGAGTTCAATAGGCAAAGCAAAGTTACAATGGATTTAAACCTTATAGTTACATTATGTGACAGACTTTTATCGGTAGAGAAAAGGCAAGCATTGCAGCAACGAAACTATCTGATATACTTAAAAGCATCGACCATACTCATGGAGATGGAGGCCAATCAAAGCCAGTGATTACGTCACTGAAGCCACCTCCATAGAACCTTACTTGAAAACCATCCAATTGAATTCCATTCTCATTCTCCCAAATGACATCATCATCAAAAGCCTCCTCGTAGCCTTCTTCATCGTCATCCATAAACTCCCATGAGTATACAGAAGAATCTGAGTAGGAGTCCGCACAGTCATTCCAAAAACTTTGTTCATAACGGTCGACGATGTCTGGTCCCAGCACCTTGAGACTGGAATGCCTCTCCTTCAGGTACTTCTCGTCTAGTTTCACATCCCAACAACCTCTTAGGTCCAAGTACTTGAGATTCCTGCACTTTGAGAGGATTTCGATTATAGCTCGTGTCGTCAAGGGTTGGTAGGACATTTCCAAGTGGCACAACTTGGTCATTGTTTTGGCAATGGCGTATGCCTCTTCTTCATGGCAGTCGAAGTCCCTGAGGACCTCTGCTGGATGCATTGTACGCCGGAAGACAACTAGGGATCTACAATGTTTGCCAAATGCTTCAATGGCACGAGCACTAATCTTTGAGCAGTAGCTGACGTCCAAGTAAGTTAAATTGCACAATTTTGGCGCAACAAGTTCAGCAATTGAATCATTCATTTCACTTCTTGGAAGCTCCAACCTCTGAAGGGAGCCAGCACTAGACAAATGCAAGAACAGATAGAAGAACACAATAATGCCAACCAGTCAGCAATCAAAAACGCCCATTAGTTCCCACCTAACTCAATATATAATATGAAGTTACCATGAGAAAAGATCAAGACAAAGTGCAAAGAAAAGAAAATGACATTTCAAAAAGAAAGTGAAGAAAAAAAGGAATGGCAAAATCAAATCAAGCATTCAAGTACATTGTCATTGGCAACTGTTACTAACAGTCACTCGCCTTGTTACTCCTACATCAAGTTACAGAGAAAGCTCCAAATAAAGAATAATTTCATGGAAGTTTTGCCGTTTTGTACCACAAACTTGTGATCAACAGTAATGCCATCGCATTCATTATCTATCAACAGTTTGTAAAATTGATAGTGATAACGATAGGTCTACTAATTAAGTCACTGTTTCACCAAGTTATCTCCGCCCATTAAGCAGATGCATTAAATGCAGAACCATACTCATGATCACCACCACGAGGACCAGAGGTATGTTTGTGGATTAAAAAATTTTGAATCATGAAAATCAGAAACAATAAGATAATTGGGGTGAGATCTACATACTGGTCTGCGATGAATGTGAACATGGATTCAGTATGGAGGCCGGAGACGCTGAGCCTGCGAAAGGAGCCACAGCTGCGATCTATGAGCATGTGAAGCATTTGATCGAGCTGCTCTGGCTTGCAGCGCTGGCTCCATTCGTCGATGTCGATCTCCTGCCAGCAGTAGGGGCCGGACACTGTTCGCGACCAAGATTTGCAGACCCTGGGGATAACGGAGAGGATCTCCTGAAGAGGGAGGTTGCGGAAGATGAGGCCCAGGGCATCAGGGATGAGCTCCTCCCACGCCCTTACTTCACCGCCTTCAGCCATGCCCTCGGAAGAGAGTGGAATTAACCTGCATTCCTGTTCGAGCAACCATGTCAAATGTTAATCAGTTTTCTCTTTTTCATTTTGTTTTAAAAAAGAATTCCAAGCAGCAAAAACAAATTTTGACATGAGTGTAAGATTTAGCAAATGGGATGAGTTAGATTCACAACAACAAATAGCGAGTTAGAAACCAAATCAATGCGAAGATTGAACAATGGGACAGATCCACAGAAACATTGACAAAGAACCCTAAATCTTCGTAATGGAATCATGAGAGTGAGAACGAGAAAAGGAGGAAAAGCAAAGGGCTTATGTTCAATTGAGCACCTCGAAGTTAAGTGAGGGCGAATATTAACAACAATAAGGAAGAAGAATATAATAGAGCAGGAATCTTAGAGGCAAGATGAAGAGATTCTGCCTTAGATGCACAAATAACTGATCTTTGCCCAAGATATTGTATAAGGAAAGCTCCTGCATTAAAGAAACATGTTCACGGAGGACGCAACCCCAATTCAGGGAAATAGCTGCAACAGGCAGGACAAGCAAGCAACAAGACGAAATTTTAATCGTAAAACATCGCTTCCGACAAATAATCCACGATGAACAACAAAATCAAACATGAAACAAAAATGGGAAAAGATCGAGGCTTGAGCGTTCAGTCTTCCGTTACGTGAACCAGAACGGCAAGGGATCCACAGCCAAAAGGAAGAAACGCCAAATATTGCGTCTTTTATCACTTTCAGTCTAATTGAGAAAAAAAATGGGAAAAACAAGGCCAAGTGCGATTTTGTTGCTTCCAGATCGAGTGAAGAAGCTGCCAGCATACGAATCATGAAAAAAAATGCCATCTTGAGTATTCCTAACCATTCAAGACGAGAAACCCTCGCAGAACCATATTTATCATGGCAAAAAGAAAGAAATACTAAAAATCGCTTTTAACAGAACGAGAAGAGGGAGAGAGATGAAGAAATACCAAACGTCAAATACACAAGAAGAAGTGTTCGGACGAAATCAGCAGCTGCGAGCGAAAATGAGAGAGAAAACACTCGCAGAGAGAGGAGGTGAGGCGAAGAAGGTAAGAAGCTCACACTGAACCGAAGAAGGCAGAGGAAGTGCAGGGATTGCCAAAGCCAGAAGACAGCAAAATGACTTCAATATTACAAAAACAAAAAACACTGATAAATGTACTTTATAATTTGCGCCAAAGAAAAATAGATTTGTCAACTTAATCAGTGTAAACACTCTCAGTCAAATTTAACTTAATTCTCGAGCCTTCACTAGGAATTGGGAGGCCGTGGTGGTGCAGAGAACCATCCTTAGCCTATCTTGACCTGAACAAAGGCAGGAATCAGACAGCCAACTACATCTCTCAGTTGAAATGTAGATGAAGGCAACTTGTTGCAACATCACAGTGGAGTTTCCTGAAGCTCTCTGACAGAAGGTAGCCAATTGGCCCACTAACACAGCTCATCACGAAGAAAGATCGAATCCAAATCTCAAATACCAAACAGCTGTGAGCCTGAAATACTCATTGAAGCATCTCTTCCATTTTTAAGTTGTCGAAACTGGCCAAGGCGTGCTCATCCATTTTTCCAATGTCCTAGCTGATAGTAGCAGCCATTGACCTACCAATTGGTTGTTTTAAATAAATCAAAACATTACTCTCCCTCACTCTGTCTAACAAAGTCCCAGATGGAGTTGTCAAAAAGGCCAGCCCATGCACCCCCACTGAGGAGGTTGTTTAAGCATTCAGTAACTCAACAGACAGTTGAATTCAATTGACTGATAGGTAGCTCATGCCGAGCCAAAAAAACGTACGTGGAACTCACAATCAAATTAATGAATATTCTGCACACATCAAAGCAAATGACATGAAAACTCGAAAACCTATTTTAGATCCAAACTTAATGACCTCGAGCGGCAACAATGGCTAGCTGAGTGCACCAATCATAATGCATTCTATTGAAGCAGACGGAACATGAGTCTGAGCTGATCAGCAATGTCAAATTTATGGCGAGGAGCAGAGAAGGTGATATATAACTCTTATATAATTCGTTTACCTATTAATTTATATACTATTTTACAGTGCCCCATTTATGATTTTGCAGAAATATATTAATACTTGAAAAAATTATTGCAGCTAAAAAAAATCTTGGAAAAGAAGAGATGCTGTTAATTTTGAGAAATTGTTCAATTCAATAGATGCAAAGAAGCAACTAACTTCTTGATACAAGCCAAACGGGCTTCCAGGAGGCAGGAGCAACTAATTTCTTCTGAATAGGACTGTAATTTTGTAAAGGAATTGAGTGATGCTGATGCACAAACTCTTTTATTGGAAAATAAACGAATTCAAGTCGGGATTAACAATAACCGATCCGTACGTTACATGTTTAAGCTTTACTGTCCACTCGTGCTATGTTAAATAGATACTTTAAAGGCTTAAAATTTATTGAATATATAAAAAAAATCTATGGTATTCTGGATACGTAGAAAGAGCCGACGTGCTAACATTATGCAGTTTATTAGGCATTTTTTATCATTTTAAAATTTACTTTACAAAGCTATAGATTTATATATACAGGCAACACAAACTATATATATATAGATCAAACCAGAGTGGAGCAAGTGGAGGTGGAGGGGTCAAACAGAGCAGGAAGCAGATATTTCCTACCGTCGACCCCATTCGCGTTGTAGCTGGCCCCAGTAGACGGGTCCACGCTCAAGTCGCCGGCGTAGCCAGGATAGGATCCCTTCGCGTACACCCCGGGGCACGCCGTGGCCGCCTCCAGTGGCGCCGACTTGGGACCCTGGTAGAAGCCGTCTCCGAATGGGTTGCTGACGGCGCCGGCCACCATGCTTGCCAAGTTGATGATCATGCCATCGGCCCCGACGTCGCCGTTGGGCGCCACCAGTGGCGGCGTCTGCGGGCCATAGAGGGGCTGGTGGAAAGGCCAGGCGCACTGCCCCGGGCACTGCTTCGCGGCGTTCCCCACCCAGATGTAGGCCGCGCCGGACTTCCGGTTCGACCCGTGCGAGCCGCACCGGTTCATGCAGAAGCCCTCGACGGCCACGTCTTCGCCCGTGAAAACCACCGCGATGCCGCCCTTCCCGGGATTGGCCTTAGCCGCGAGCTCCCACACCTGCGACATCTTGAGCGCCTTGCCCAGCGAACACTCCTCGTCCGAGACTTGGCCGGCGACGACGATGCTGGTTTTCTCCCTGTTCCCGGCTTTGGACAGGTAGAATTGGTCGATGGTGTTCCACCACTGAGGCACGGAAGGGGCTACTGACTGAGTCTGGGAGGTGGGCGAGAGGGAGTGAAGGAAGTCGGTGATGATGGCCTTCTGCGAAGGGGTAAAAGCCCCATACCACATGATGGAAACAGGGATGTCGCCATGGAGCACTGCCCCATTGTGGTACGTGAGAAGCTCCTCCGGCTGTTGGACTAAGCTTGTTAACCTTCTCGCTCCCATACTCATCTGAACTAAGATCACAAGAACAAGCAACGCTAGAGCTGTTTTAGAAAATCGCAAAGAAGACATTGTAGGAAAGATGAGCCGAATATATTTGAGTCTTGGTGCTGAGTGAAAGGCCGAAGGGAGGAGTATTTATAGGTTAACAAGCATGAAGCTTCCCCTCAGCTTCCTGGTACACGAGTATTGATTGTTAGAATGCGACACCTGGGGACACGAATGCATCGTCATCCACTGTGCTGGCCAACCTCGCCGTGTTTTAATTTAAAAATATTGAGGCGGTCAAAAGGTCGATCGAAGTAAATGGAAGAGACCGATCACGCAGATTCCGCCGCCGACGATATGGTGGGCGGCTGAGATTTGCATGTGAGAGCGGAAGGTTAACGGGCCGCCCCCCTCACAGCCGAAGTTTGAGTTAGTATTCAAGCTTGTCTGTCGAGACAACTGTGCATCAATTATTAGATGCTTAGTGGTCCTATCCTTTGTTGGAATATCTCTCGACGATGCTTGAATAACGGCGGCACGCACGCTGGATTAGTAGGGATCCATTCTCACAAATATCTATTATCGATAATTAATTAGCGTCGAAAATGAAACAGGAATATTATATCAGGAAGCATTGAAGTATTGAAATCATTATTAGTTGACAGCTAGAACGCACAGTGTCTGCATTCCGTGGACAGTGCTTGCAGGTCCACTCTTCCAAATTCCAATGCTCTTAACGTGCGTTGCATGGCTGCTTCGCTGCGCTCCCGTCCAAAAAGAATTCACATCAGCACGCCGCGCGCCTTAAAGCTTGTTTAATACGATCATGACTTTTGGTGCACAGAGAAGTTCAGACCGAGCCGAATTTAACACTCGATATCGTGTCCTCTTTACTTAGATTCCACCAATTATTAATATCTTTAAACAAAAAATTTATTAGTGAGAAGATAAGGTCGAGGAATGGAGCCAGCCATATATTTGATTGACAATGAGACAAATAATGGATAAATAAATACACTATTGCCGACCTCTTGCTCTGGTGCGCGTCAAAGTGCATGGCACCGGCCCAGCTCCTTCCTCTTTGTTCCATGCATCATAATTCAGTACAGTGATTTTGTGGTCGGTTCGCCTCACCTTCCTGCGGCGCTTAAATTATATTAACACCCAATCAGTCTACATAAAACTCATTTAGGGCAAAACATCAATTGCGAGCATCTCTGAACAGGTATATCATGGTCGGTTCCAACAACTGTTCTTATTTCAATCACTTTTGAACTTCTCTAGAACTGCATGTTGAGATTGTTCGTAGAGATGAAACTAACAGTGAGGCTCGAGGCGTAGCAGGCCATCTTCCCAACTACTCGGTTTTGGATAAGCCCAAAGCTGTGAGAGAGCGTAGAGGATGCCATTGCACAGCAAAGCTGCTGCCTCCGAAGAGCTTTGTAGCTTAATTCTGTGAAGCTGCATCATGTCTCAAGGGTACGTGCCTGCCAAATGGTCAATGCCCTTCGTTCTCTCTTTTGGGGGCATGACAGTGCAAGCATCTCGCAAACTAGAAATACCTTTCAATTTGGTTCACGCGTCTGGGTGTTGACTTGGAGGCAAATAATAATGCCACGGAATTTAAGTTACTGGATTCTTTCATAGCTGTCTCACAAACTCCTAGCAAGATCTATCTACTGCATTTGTTTTTGCAGTTGGTAAGGTCCCGATCTTTTAAGTTACACCTTGTACATATCTTTTTTTTTAAGAAAAAAAATCTAAAAGAACAAGATGAGAAGCTGTAAAACTTGCTAACAGATATACCACACAGCTGTTAGATTCGTCAAAAACCAGCTGATATGCATTGTTCTGTTCTGTTATCTACATTTCTCACTACATAAGCTGTATAAAACACAATTTGCTGACTGTGGCAACTACGTTTTAATGAGATGGCATGCATATATTAGATTAATCTTAAAAAAATATGCATGCATCTGCATAGGAATCACTGCATGCTAATGGTTTCTTAGACAGCTAACCTCAACTGCACCCTCACCATTAAAAACACAAATATCAACGAATAAATAAAGCACCCATCAGTATCCATCTGACCATCTCCTAACCCAATAGTAATAATTCATTAGTATATAACTACGGCTGTCTCCTCCTCCACCTGTCAATTAAAATTAATTGCCCCATATTAAGCCATTACGCTGTACCATGCCATAGGAAGCTAATTCGAAAGTTCCTTCTTCTTTATTCTCCTAATTACAGACCGCCTATTTATATTCCCCTGCCTCTGTTTCTATCCTCCACCCATCTCCAATTCAAGCTTCTTCATTTCCTCTTGGCATTGTACTCTTCAATGGCTTCTTTGTCCTCGATCCTTGCACTGCTTGCCCTTGTGAGCTTAGCTCAAGTGAGCCTGGGAGCAAGAAGGCTAACGAGCTTAGTTGAGCAGTCAGCGGAACTCCTCACGTACCACAATGGGGCAGTGCTCCATGGCGACATCCCTATTTCCATCATGTGGTACGGGGTTTTTACCCATTCGCAGAAGGCCATCATCTCCGACTTCCTCCTCTCCCTCACGCCCACCTCCCAGCCACAACTAGTTGCTCCTTCCGTACCCAAATGGTGGAGTACCATCGACCAACTCTACCTGTCCAAAGCCCGGAACAAGAAGAAGACCAGCATCGTGGTGGCCCGCCAAGTGTCGGACGAGGGGTGCTCGCTGGGCAAGTCGCTCAGGATGTCTCAGGTGTCGGAGCTGGCGGCCAAGGCCGGTCCCAAGAAGGGCGGCATCGCGTTGGTTTTCACGGCGGACGACGTGGCGGTCGAGGGCTTCTGCATGAACCGGTGTGGTTCGCACGGGTCGAATCCGAAGTCCGGCACGGCCTACATCTGGGTGGGGAACGCGGCGAAGCAGTGCCCGGGGCAGTGCGCTTGGCCCTTCCACCAGCCACTCTACGGCCCGCAGACGCCGCCACTGGTGCCGCCCAACGGCGACGTTGGGGCCGATGGGATGGTGATCAACCTGGCAAGCATGGTAGCCGGAGCCGTCACCAACCCATTCGGAGATGGCTTCTACCAGGGGCCGAAGTCGGCGCCGCTGGAGGCGGCCACGGCGTGCCCCGGAGTGTACGCGAAGGGTTCCTACCCTGGCTACGCCGGCGACTTGAGGGTGGACCCGTCGACCGGGGCCAGCTATAACGCGAATGGGGTCAACGGTAGGAAATACCTGCTTCCTGCTCTATTTGACCCGGCTACCTCCACTTGCTCCACTCTCGTCTAGACTCTGTTTGATCATTTCTATTTGCTACTGGTGTACATAGTTCTATCTCTATCAAAAGATTGCTTAATTCTTTTTTTTTTATTAGCTATTAATCAAATAATCTCTTCCTTTCGAACTTAAATCCATGACAGCGAAACAGTTTCTTTGGTTAATTATTCCTGTCGAATTCATAAGTGCTACTTTATGGAACATAATGTACGTACAGATTCAAATATACATCACCTTTTCTGGAGGTAGCCAAAATTAGTGATTCAAATATCAAAAATAACTTTTTAAATCTACTAATTCATTCACGTATGAATATCAAAAATTAAAAAATATACTTACCGCTTTCCTAAGAAGACGATGAGAATATTATTAATCAATAAAAAATATTTTAAAATAATTAAATAAATATTTAAATAGACTATAAATCTTAATCAAAGGACAAAAATACTATTAAATTTTAAAAATAAAAAATTATTATAAATAATAAAAAATATATTCAGAACTTTCAAAAAAATACTAAATAATGTTTGATGGATGAAACTGACTGGTACAGGTAAACCCCATAATGAATATAGATCTTTGAAAGAGCTATGATTAACAATTAAAAGTTATAACTTCTGAAAGTTTACTTTGCTGTTTCAGTATCATTCTTTACAGGGTGAAAAAAAAATTTGTCCTTGAATTGCTAACCACATATAATCATCATCATGAAAAAAAAATCAAATATTTCACATTAAAAACATCAGTTGTGCAAATATGATCAGATAGTTTTAAATAATACATATTGGGATTTATCTTTTCAATAATCTCAACCGAACCAATCTTCTTGGCTAATAATTTATTGTAATCCCCAGCGGAAAAACAATCCTTAGACAAAACTAACCATATGAAGTCACCAACATCAAACTCCAAGTGCCGGTGCTTTTGGTCAGCTTTATGTTTGTACTTTGAATTAGAGATTGATAGGTGTTCATGTACTATTTTATGGACCTTTTATAAGCAATTCACAAAATCAACTATCTTACCATATGTTGTGCCCTTGCTAGGCAAATGTCAACAAATCCAGTGGACCTCAAGGCTGAGCTGAGTAAACCACTTAAAAAGAGTTGAAACTAGTACTGCGATTCATGACATGGTTGTGAACAAATTTCATCTGGCAAAACTTCTACTGTGATCCTCCTCTACTGCTACTTTGCGTTGCCTACTGGAAATTTCTTCTTCATAAGCGTCCTCTTCTCCTTCTGAGTTGATCCGATGATCGTTATTGCATCGGATCAGGCCTCCTCTATTCACGTTTTCATATCTGTTTCTGATGATAGTTGATTTACAATCAATTCCATTCATTCATCAATTGTCTCTCGAATTTGTTATTTCTCCAATTCGCTACTCCATATTATGCTCATAAATGTTGTGAACGTTGTCAACATGCGATTGTCTCCTTAGCGGCATGATAATACAAGATCAATTCGGCTCTAATACCAACTGATATAACGAAAAATATTAATCTGTTGATTTGCGCACGAATATAGGAAGCAACCTTCTAAAACATATTAATTCTACCAAAGAATATCATAAATTAGGAAAAACACTCGTCACTTTTTGAAGAAACGGCAAAAATATTATTAATGAGCAAAAATAATCTCAAAATAACTAAACAATGCTTAAATAGACCCTAAACCGTACCTTAATCAAAAGACAAAAATACTCTTAAATCTTAAAAATAAAAAATTATTATAAATAATAAAAAAAATATCCATAGTCTCTGAAAAGATATACTAAACGATATCTAATGAGTCCAAAATTAATCAATTACGGATAAATCCTACAATGAATATAAATTTAAAAAAAGTTCTGATTAACTATTAATGATTATATCTTGTTCTAATATTTGAGTCAAAAGTCATATGTAAGTTATTTTGTTGTTTCGGTATCAGTAAACTATGGAGTGATTGGTGGGTACGTACTTGTAAGGACATTGATCAGCTAGCAATCAGATCCAACAATTGGTATGGACTCAAAATAAGTTCGTGAATCGTGACTAACCTACGTGGGAGGAGGACTGAGCGACGAAATATATCCTGTTAACGTTTGTTCATTTGGGTAAACGATGATGTTAAAGTGGGTTTTAATGGAGGAGGACGAGGCAGGCGGCGGCATTTACTCGGTCAAACTCCAATTCCGAAGTCGATGGATGGGGTTGGGTCCTCCCTCAATCCCTGAACTGATCTGGTGAGACATCTGTCAACTGCTTGTACCTCTGTTGTTGATGTGGAAACATCCCATTTGTTGCCATTCCTAAGCCTTTGTGCTTTTCGATTCCTCTCCTCTCCTTCCCTTGCTTCCTCCCATTTAATAAGGACACAGAGTAGCCCATAAAGTGAACTGAACCCCTCCCTCTTTACTCCATGACAAATTCACTTCTCAGCCATGGCTTCCTAATTCTCACACTGCTAAGTCTTCTTCTTGTGCTTCCCCCGCCGGCCTACTTCCTCGATGACTCGCTGCTGATTTCTTCTTCTCAGGTAAGCATTTGGCTCCGTTAATTGTTGATCACCGATTCTTCCTCTTGTGTTTGCTAGAGTTAGATTCATATATATAATTGGCAACAGGGAATGCTGGTGGATCAAGACAAGGTTCTTCTGGGGTCTGCGCCGCCCAACTGCCGCAACCGGTGCAACCACTGCTCGCCATGCACGGCGGTGCAGGACCCGGCGCCACCGTCCGGGTTACGACCGGGGAATGGCTGCTCGTTGTCTGCGAACCAGTTCTCTAATTACAAGCCGTTGGAGTGGAAGTGCAGGTGCGGGAATCGCCTGTACAACCCTTGATTAATTTAAGGCAATGTGGTTAATTGGACAGATTTCTCCTTTATCGTACTATTCCTATTAATTTAAGTTTCAGAAACCATAACATAAGAACAAAAGAGCTCTTCATTCTTCAACCTATTTCCAAACATTTACAGCCCTTTCGTATTATGGAATAGCAGAACATGAGCAGCAGGGAATTCTTGATCTGTACTTAAAAAGAAAAAACAAAACCAACATCTATAAATCGACAAAGCAAATGCGAGAAAACATGTAATATTTATCTCACAACGAGCATCTGTCTTAGGAAACTTGGACCTTATTTCTAACAAAATCAATCGCTTGATGACCATCCTCTTCTATTTCTGGGTGAAGCCTAACCTTCGAACCGGACAACAATGCATGATTTCCTCTTTACTTTCCAGAGTCAACCGTCGAGCTGCTGCTAATTGATTCTTGAGTTTTCTAGCAAATATCAACAGTCTCTTGATTGCTCATAATCTGGTTAAAGTCTACAGGAGCATATATAGTTTGTATCTTACAGACTCTTGTCCCCAAAAGTCCCTGAGACGGCTAATTGTCCGTTAACTCTTGCGCAATCTCCTGAAAGTCCAGAGAGGTCATTAATGACGAAGAGCCACAGTTGGGGCCAACTTGTTCGTAAAATGTAAACACACTAAAGTTACTAGAAAATATGAAGTGCTATAAGCCTACCAAAAGATATATAAAACCTTGTCGTGCTTCACAAGAGTTCAGTGAGAATTTCAATGTAGATTTTAATGCAACTGTAATTTATAGTCGAATGCCTCTATCACGTGATAATTTTGCTACAGAAATAAAGCAAGAAGAAGATGGTTTCTTCACAAAGTATTCATACAACTCACCATACGAGGTAGAGATATGAAAATATTTTTTTCTCTCAATTAATATTTATGATTATCTTGAGCAATATCTGCGTATTATTCAATTGAGGAACATAAATCGCCCTTATCACTTTTAATAATTTGAAAAGTGAAATCATATATATAGATGACACGTTTTGATAAAGAAAAGAAGAGAAAATAGATAAAAATGCTTTTCTCCAAAAAATATTGAAGTGAAAAAATTAAGAATTAATAAATGTCATCATCAGCCAAATGTCTTTTTTTTTCCTTAAAAAAAGTAAAGGCATCATTAATTCAGACGAAGAAACAAACTATATATTGCCGCTCAAAGAGTCTAATCATAAGCCTGCCCTGGAAGCAATTTTGATTCTCCACTCTTTTATTTATATATTTATTATTATTATTATATATTCGATATAATTAAAAATGAGAATGACTATAAATGGTCCATTTCGTCTAAATTACTTGTATTAATAAAATGGTAAAACAAATGGAATAGTGCATTTATATTTGTCTTGTCCAAAAACTCTCCTTCTATTGATTAATTTGACCTCCTTAATTTGTTTAGCATATCAGAGTAATCGATGACAGAAGGAGGATATCAAGTAAATCAACGACGGGAGAAAAGAAGATCGCTTGGGATCTGAGATCAGCTCGGGTAAATCGGCCATTCTGACTCCGCAACTAGTGCTCAGCCTTATGGGTTTACATAGTTTGATTCATTCAATTTATTTAAAACGGTCTATACGCGGTACTCTTGCTTAACTTGTGGAACACCAAGAAATAAAATTAAGTTGGTGAAAAACATACGAAAGCATGCAACAAAGTGAAGAGCATGGACAGGAGAGCTTTTACGTTGCGTGGAGTGCAATGATGTCACCTCCAATATTTGTTTGTAGGTTTAGTTGGGTCTTTAAAATGACTCCATGCAATCACCCTTTGGTTTTAAACAAATTTGTAGATGAACAACTTCCTAACCTATGATTCATCCAGAGCTTCTGGGAGATTTTTATTTATTTAGAATAATTCTCTCTCAAATTTTTTACAAGTGCAGTTACCAGACTTGCTTACTCAGCAGTTTCAACCAGCATGTTGCTGTAAAATTAACTTGCCATGGAACTAATTTCATCCATGATCACTTTCAACGTGGGACTATCATAGGAGCCAATTTCATTCACTTTTCTAACAAAACAAGACAAACATAGACTCTTTTCGATATTTAAGCTGTTTGCTTTAACCAATATTTCCAGTCTGTTTAATTATCTGAAACTATGCTCAGAGGAAGGAGCATCTTAGGGTGGTCCTCTACAAGTCATGTCACTCCCTCTGAAATTTTTTACTTCGTATCTTGTTCTTCATCGAACTCTGTTGTTGATATGGAGATCTTTCACAAGAACAAAGTAGATACTTCAGTAGATAGAAATGTAGAATCAGGACAGGGCATGCTCTATAATAACATTACACGTGCGAACTAAATTTAATTAGACCAGAATTTATCTTTTATATATATGGCACATGTGATGTCCTATCATTTGACTTCCATTTCCAACCTTAATTAAATAGTTGGTAAGGGTAGATTAGATTGTTGAGTTCCTGTAATAAACTCTTAGTACTGTCGGCAACTAAGGCTGGGTTAGCTAAACATTGCATGTAAATGAAACCTTACAGGCAGCATCACTTTTATTTGCATCAGATTTACTAAATAGCCTCATGCACGTCATATATCATCTATGAGTCTGTATAGTCATAAAGCTAAACTTAAGGTGGGTGAAAGGTGACGATAGTCTCTTTGGCTTCGTGTTCTATTGCGTGCAAGGGGAAGTTTTGTGACGTGGAGAAGCTTTAGTCTTCGTCCATCGAACTGTACATGAAAAATCTTAGATTTCAGGCTCTTGAATTATCATACACGGTAACCCTCAGTATAGTATTAGTGACTGACTACGTAGGAACAAATGATTACTTGTGATCTAATTAACCATCTTTTTTCTGAAGCTACCTATTCGGATGAGCCGCAGGCACGGCACGTGGCATGCTCCAGAGTCATGTTGATATTTAAATACAGGAGCAACCAAACGAACGAGTGTTTATAAATAAGCAGCTCATCTTCTGGTAAGAAAGTGTGGAGTAACCTAAGGATCAGTCAGTCCTCGGCTAGCTACTCCTCCTACCTCTACCACCCAGCTTGATTCAATTCCTTCAATGGGGAGATCGCCCTGCTGTGATGAGAATGGCCTCAAGAAAGGTCCCTGGACTCCTGAAGAGGACCAGAAGCTCATCCAGTACATAGAAAAGCAGGGCCACGGCAGCTGGAGAGCCCTCCCTAAACTTGCTGGTGCCTTTCATTTCTTACTAATTTCATGTTTATATGCGTATTGGTGATCTTGTTTTCAGCCTTCTCACTGAGATTTTACACAGGTCTGAATAGATGTGGCAAGAGCTGCAGGCTGAGATGGACCAACTATTTGAGGCCAGACATTAAGAGAGGCAAATTCTCGACCGAGGAAGAGCAAACCATCCTCAATCTGCACTCCATCTTAGGCAACAAGTAATAACCTTACTGACTATACTGATTCCTCTCTCGGTTAATGTCGTGCATGCGTTCCAATATTTGGTCCATCCTTGATCTGAATTCAATCAGTTCAGGTGGTCTGCAATTGCCACGCACCTTCCTGGACGTACGGACAATGAGATCAAGAACTTTTGGAACACCCACCTCAAGAAGAAGCTCATCCAAATGGGGTTCGATCCCATGACCCATCAGCCGAGGACTGACTTCTTCTCAGCTCTCCCCCAGCTCGTTGCCCTTGCCAATCTCTGTGAATTCTTCGATGGTTGGCCGAAGGACAACCATGCTGCACGCCTCCAAACTGAGGCAGCCCAGGCTACGAAGCTGCAGTACCTTCAGTTCCTGTTTCAATCTGCAAGTACCATGACAAATAGTTCCAATAGCAGTGGCCTCGGCGCCACCACAGCTGCCGACTTGGAGACCATGAGCCTGCTTAACTCTCAGATGACTTCACCATTTCCCACAATGGCGTCTTCTGGTTGTCAAAATATCAACGACCATGAACAAGTTAACCAGATAGCATCCGTCTTGTTTGAGCCGCCTACAAGCCAGGAGAACATTGAGTGTTACACCATGACTGGGGGATTTAGCCAGGGAGACAACAGCCAAATAACAACACAGCACATTTCTCCTCATTCATCTCTTCCTCCTCTCAATGGTGCGTCAGTTGCCAACCAGGGGGATGTTTGCAACATGTCTAGCTGCAATGAGAATGAGACTCACTCCATTTGGCCTGAGTTTTTGCTTGATGACCAATTCATAGCTGAATTTGCTAATTAAAGCATGGGAGATAATCTTCAAAGGTTCTGTCTTGTTCTCCTGGTTTTTTGGATGTTCTGGTCTGATGTTTGCATTCTATGATGGCTGCTGAATTAGTTCAACATACTTGTAAATGTATAAATACATATATATATATATATATAATGCAAATTCTGTCGCTTCTGCTCCTTTCTGTACTTGGCTTCTATCTGTACTAATGATTGATTACTTCTCCTGTAATTAAAATAGCACTAGTCATGCAACAGCAACAGCACATCATAACGTAACTACTTCACAATGATTAGTATAATTGTCCAGATTCAACGAAGACTAGCTAGGAGAACAATGAACATAAAAACAGGCACAGAAATGGAAATAAATGCACGTACCGTGAATCCACAAGAACATGACAACGAATTCAGCTCATATAGTAGTGGAAATATTGTATTGTAGCTTTGACTATACCATTGTTTTTTCTTAAAAACAATAATTTTCAGAGAAATCAAAGTTTTGTATCAACATCGTTAATGGAAAATATAATGCATCAATTATAGAAGAGTGAGTTTCGATTGTAAGCACCAAACTAGGAACAAGATCGGGTGGCCTTCTTGTGCTTTGGTTTTCAAAAAAAATTAGTAAAAGGATTTGCCGAACAAAACTGAAAGCATGCTTATTTACCTAGGTATAGATTTTAAACTGGAAAAAAATCTGTTTATTTCATTTACGGAGTATATACAGCTACATCAATAAAGAGAAGTTGAAGTATTGTTCACTGTAGCAAATACCAGTTTCCTTCGTAGAGAAAAAACTTAAGCAAGAAGTTCATGCTAGTGTGTACCTGAATGGCATACAATATTCAATCAGAGTGATTAGTTTTGTTCTCCCTGAAGCTGCATGCATGTAAAAGTCAAGCACACGTGAAAGTCTAACCTACTATAGTATCAACAACTCCAGTTTGGTTTGGTTTACAATCCAAGGTTTAGACAGCAGCAGGGAAGAATCACTTATGCGCGCTACAGGAGGTTAGGTAGAGAACTGACCTGGGCAAATTATCCTAATGATGGATATTAACTTACAGGAGCATCCTTTTAGATTTTTATTTTTCAACTATCGAACTCAAATTAAGAACGATTTTATTACTTAGCTCGAAAGAAGGTATTATCAAAAGTTATGGGGTCCTCATCTGACCTATTTCTAAGATAAATTATCTCTTTCTTTAGTTACTAGTCAATAAATACTCAAATTCATTTGAGAAATTTTGAGCTCATAGGCGATGCAACACTACTTTTTTGAGGGTTAATTTTGTTGCTTTCAAATTTCATATCATAAAACTTCCAAGATCAGTGTTGATAAATTTTTACATTTTTTGCTCTCTCTCGTCTAATGGGATATAAGACAAACAAATATTTGGTAACTTGGTATCTTCTCTGACATATAGAGGGTCCTGAGTTCTATTAATTATGTTAGATACTGAAGTATATTCCATACAATTTTATTTTGCCTTAAGAGGGGCGTTCTTTGACCTTGTGCTGGAGACCAAAGGTTAAGAGTAACAAACCAATGGCATAGAAATAAAGAGCAAATTAGAATGGATCTTCTTCACAAATATTTTCCATCAACATGAGGAAAAATTGAGTCTCATAGGATAGACTTGTGTTTCAAAGATCGTTGATCAAATAGAACAGGGAAATTATGATAAAAAAAACCCAACAATTACCTATCCAGTAAAAGAACCACAGAAGAAACATCACAGAACAAAATTTTTAAGAACTTGCTTAAGAAAAAAGAATAGCAATCATCATACCCACCAAAAATGAGAAACCAAGGGAAAACAGCCAAACAGAATTTTGCTCCTAAAACATAATAATCTGAATTGATTAAATACCTGCCAGAGATGAGACAAAATAATAGGTCTGCCAATTTGGAAGAAATTCATGATCACATGATTAACCTTTGTAAATATTCGAACTAGTTCAAGTATTGAGTTTAGCAAGCAATAAGTGAGAAACAGTATAAATATGCTTATCAATGTTGGCCTATGATGTTTCCTCTATGCAGATATTTGCTCCTCTTGCTTCCTCCTTGGACAGAAAGATAGCCTAACAATGATATGCTTACATTGACAATCTTCTATTTATCTGTGCTCATCATCTCCATCTCCTACTGTCCACATTAAGACGATCAGAAAGTAGCTCATGGAATTGACCCTTGCAATAATTGTCAGGATGAGAATAATTTACTTTAATGCTTAATCATTATTTCTTGTGAACAATAAAGAAAAAGCTTGCAGCTACTCAAATATTCAAATAACCTAGACACACAAAGATCTTATTTGAAACAACTGTAGTAGTAATGCTCTAAAAAATAAGCTTGCAGCTACTCAAATATAGATAACTGCTTTAGGGTTAGGTCACAAAAGCTTAAAAATGGAAATAGATCTTCCCCCAACATCATTTTTTTCCCAGAGGATATCTGGCAAATGAAATGATTGAAGGGGGCAACTCAACAAGGGCAAAGATTCATTTCAAAAGCTTAAATGAGCACAGAAAAGGTATTTCCTCCTATAAGGAAGCATCTAAAAATTGAGCCAAGGCCTTATATAATTTGCCCCAACAAAATCGTTTTTCCACCTGAACACAGTGAGGATTTGATTAGCTGTGGACAGATCATCTTGACGATTCAAATTGAGCCAAATATGGGTTGGTCAACAGTGAGGATTTGTTTGACTAACTGTGGATAGATCATCTTGATGAGTCAAAATGACTTAAATAAGGGTTGGCCAACATGATTTAGCTTGGCTAAATTAATAGTCATCTTTCAATAGTCAATCAAGTTAAGTTTGGTGGAAAATTGTTATAGCTCAGTTTTGAGCAAGCACATGCCAGACAAGGTACCAAGGTAGTTTCCTTGTCCAAGAAGAACTACCAGATTAACATGAAGGAACCTTAGTCTGAACAAATCGAAGATTTGATACTATGTTTGAACAATATAAACATCAACCATTTTGAATTGGAATAGCACCTAATGGAGACAGAAGAAAGCCTAACACATTTCATTATAAAACCAACAAATTGGAAGAAGATGGATTGTTTTGTGAAACAATCTATGGGCCGAAGACAAGTGGCATTTGTGCTTGGGGAATTCATGGACTGGCTTCCACCAATAGAAGTCTGATACATTTCAAATGGTAGTAAAGTGATCCACAAGAGGAGCTCTTCTACAAAACACTCAGTTTTCCAAGGAAAGGAGAAAGAGACTGATGCTCCTCCTACCTAGCACAAATTATAGAAAGCCACAGTTGAAAATAATCACTAGATCGAGAAGTTAGTAAACCATAAATTTTATGGCATTGGAGTAGATTCATTACCATAAAATCAAATCAACAAAATTGTAACTAAGTTTGTATCAAAATCCCTCAAACAAGGACAAAATATCTAGTAGGTCATGACAACATTATAGATAAATGAGTCCTTATAACATTTTAGATATAAACTTCCTTTCAATTAAGTTGTATCCTTCACATCTTATTGTGTTTAATTCTCTCAATCTCTCACAGTGTATTTATCCCACTCCAAATTCCTATCATAAATCATTTATTGAGTCAACAGACAAACATCTCTGATCAACAATATCCAGATTCAAGATTATTGAGATTTTTATTAAGATTATAGTAAAAATATAACATAGATTTCTATTTTATAACAAAAAAAGAAAGCAAATATATTTTTCTCTGTAGGTGGCAAGGGCTTTTTCTCTAAACACAAATGAACTAGCTTTGCATAACCCATCAACATTTTTCTTGGATGAGGTTATTATCTTGACACTTTACATTGAGGCATGAGGCACTCGTCGAGGCATTGCCTGTTCAAAGACATCAGAGTCAGAGCACACTGAAATGCTAGATTGAGTGCCTCACTTTATCCTACCAACAAGGCACCAAGCTGAGATCACGTGGTGATAACAAAGCTCCAAACGTTTTGGAAGGAAGCATATCCATGTTTGAAAGGGATTATACAACTCAATTACTCTACTTCAGTCCAAAATAGTTGGGATTAGAATAGGTGGTATTATATAGTCTAAAAAAATACAGCTCCTTTATGAGGAAATTGATAGTTAGCCATTTTTGTTATTGATTATTCCAAAAACATAGAGAACTCAACCACCAACACTATTCTCTTCCTTGCTTACCTTCAGTTATCTAGAAAACAAATAGTCTTCAGAAGCAATCGTTCTAATATTGAGCACCAAAACCATAGGGCTTAGTCAACACTAGCGTATCAACAAGCAGAGATGAAGTAATAGAGTCCAACAAGGGTTGACCCGGCCATTTCCTGCTATTACATAATATCAGATCACAAAGCTGCTTTAATTTTCCAAAGTTTTAACATTTTAACCGCATCAAAAACATAGAGAAAAAAATATTAAAAAATGACCGAACCAGACTCCACATTCTCTCAAGGTAAAATAGAAGAATAAAAAACGATTTTGACCATCAGATAAGTAAGAATCAAGAGCACTGCGCTTAGAGAAAAGCAAAGCGGAAACAACCTTACAAAAGTTCACCATGTAAATTAGATTTGAACTCATTTCTCGAAGATTTCGGAGGCCGAAGCACGAAGGCTATCGCTTTCAGGCCATGGACTACTTATTTCGATCTCCTCCATCGTTTTTTGCTTGTTTCTCCTTCATCTCCTCATCTTCCCTGTTGGCTCTCGTTCACCTGTTGTCCGTCCGTGGGAGTGTTCCCGGGATACGACAGCGACATTGCAGCTTGTGACCATGAATCGATTCGGATATCGTGGGCTCAAAGGAATGCTCCGCCGAGGCGAGGAACTGACGGATGTCGAGGAAGTAACAAGCCGCTAAAGTGAAGAAAGAGGAGGCGGGGTTGCTGGGACAAGAAATTGAAGGCTTGTGAGCCATCGATCGATCCTTCAAGCGAGTTGTGAAAAACAAAACTAATTAATTAATAACAACAAAAAGAGTAACAACAATGACTCCGTGGCCCAATGGATAAGGCGCTGGTCTACGGAACCAGAGATTCTGGGTTCGATCCCCAGCGGAGTCGACTTATGTCCTTTTTAACCACCGCTGCAGGTTTTAGACGTCAGGTAGATTCTGATGTTTTTGACCAAATTAATAGTTATTAGTAGTAATGTAGTTTTGGCCGGCATGCCGCCTGTCCAACATACGTGCCCAGTATATTTCTGCATTCAACGCCACTTCATCACCTACTTCTACAGTTCCACAGAAAGATTCGGCGATCGTTCAAGATTTCCGGCGCACGCAAAATGTTGAAGAAAAAGAGGGACCTTGGTGAACTGGATCAAGAACAGTGGCGCCAAGGTGGCCAGCTTCCTCAAAAGAGAGGGCATTTCATTTGTGGCTCCTGCTCCACGAAGATAGATGGAAATAATACTGGCTTGCCCGAAGCAGGTCGACGCCGACACCTCGAGGGCCTCCATGATCACTCCTCTGCCATATATCTTCGTGATCAAGGATCTCGTCGATCTCACCAATTTCTATCACCAATACAAGGACGAATTAAAACAGACAATATGAGTGTTGTTTCTGATTAATTCCTAGCTTTGAACTTTGCTTTGCATGCGGACAGGTTAATCGAGCCTTGGCTGAAGCCGTCGCTGGTGAAGGGAAGAGAGTACCTGTGATCTCCCAGTGATCCGAGGAAGCTCGACGATGCTGAACCTAGTGGACCTCATCCTGGGATTCATGCCAATTCCCCTAATTAATCCAAAGAGCTTAGGTCCAGCGAATTCCTTTGTTGAAGTTAGGTCCAGCGAGCATGTACGCGTTGAAGCTAGATGTCGAATCAAATGGACAGAGGTTTTTGAATTTCCCACAAATTTTATTACAATATAGACCTGACCGAATGATAGTATATCATAATTTGCATAGCTAAACAAATATACAGTATTGCTGGACATCACAAAGGCTAGACAATCATGAACTCAACTGCTTTTTTGTACCTTCGTCGTCGTCATCATTGTCTCCAGCTTTGGCTCCTTGTAATTAAATTTAAGTTTCCAATGACGCTAGTTTTCTTTGTAAAGAAGCCAAGGGTAGTTTTCTTCAGCAATGTTTTTCCCTTCTGTTATCCTCGATCATCTCTGCAGCACCTTGCATTCCTTCGCCACCACTTCTTTCTAAAACTCCCCTCGGCCATGGCGCAGACCGGCATCTCATCATCAAGAGTGCATTTGGAGGTGGCACGATCAATTCTTGCCGCCCATTTTCTGGGTTTTCCAATAGCCTTATACACTTTGAAATCCGAGTTAAAGAGTCACTAGTTGTGACGACTCCCTTGATCTCTTCCTTAATTTCTCTTCCTCCGCTCTCATCGACGATGGCGCAATCGACGTCACCGTGGAACGAGCATAAGCAAGGCTTCTTGGACATGAAGTCAAGCCCCTTGAGAGCAGAAATAAGATGAACCATCGAATCCTTCTTGAGGCTAATCCAATGAGTCCTCTTCCTGTAGTTCTTGTCGCCAATAGTTGTCCTGGGCCATGATTTCGGCCCGCTCCTTAACTTGATCTGGCCGGAGCACGTCACCTCTGGCGACGTCGGCTCGGCGATCTCCGGGCTCATGTTCTTCGCTGCTGTAGCATTGAACAGGGGGCTCGCCTGGCCGCGAGGCCGGGACCTCGCGGGAAAGCGTTTGCTGGTGTCCCCAGGCGGCCTGGTAGGGCTGCGGAGTTGCTTTGGCGTCAGAGAGAGCTGTGCAGTGGGTGAAAAACAGACCATAAGGTCTGTTGAAGCTCCTCCATTCCTTGCTACTCTTCCTTTCTTCTCTCTGTTTTGCATCTCTCCTTGTATGAAATTTGGGTTGGCATGGAATATTGTGTGTTGTGTGGCCTTAACAAGAGAGGTCAAGGGGTGGTTTAAAAGGTAGTGCTGTACCAACCTCTCCTCTCTATCGTCTCCTGTTGGAGTAGGAAAGAATTTAGCAGCGCCCAAAACCTTGAGCTGAAAATGGAACAAATTCGAGCTGAGATAAAAGTCTATGAAACTCATGAGTAGTAGTTGTGCTATATTGAAAGAGTAGTTTGCGATCATACAACCAGTCAACCAACCAGTTAGGTTCTGGTTCTCATAATTTAAAGATCAATACAGTTCTTAATTTGAAACTAAGGTTGTGTTTATTATATATTTAGATACAGCCAACGAACTGCTCAGCCATAAAATTGTTTTGAGGGGGAGAAGTCGAGCAAACATGCACTTAAACAATAGCTTCTGGTCGGTCATAATTCATCAATCAATCAGAGAATAGATATGGATGAGATTCCCTGGTAGTGCAGTACTAACTACAATTGACAAGACCCCAGAAGCTTTTGATGGTTAATAGCAAGGATTATTGTGATGGGAAAAGTAAAACAAAATAATTAGCAAATTTAGTATACCTTATTTATTGTATTATCTTAATTTTTTAAAATCTAATAAATTTATTCATACTTTTAACTTTGGTCATGTGGTACTAAATTAATAGGTGATAAGTGTAGAAACATGAAATCTTTACCATCTTAGCCTTTAGTACCTTTGAGATTTATCTTTAAATAATTACAATTATTTCTTAATGATGTAGAAAAATAATTGATGTTGCCTCACAGATGTGATGCATTAATAAAGTATTTGAGTATATTTAACGGACCGATCCAGCGATCGCGCATCCATTTGTAACCGATATAACAGCCGCGGCATGTGACACTCCGTCCGTTTTATTCTCGTAACCGAAACTTTAGCAGGCTACGATACGTCAACACGCAGAGAAGCCGATACGGTAACAACAACGATACCGGTTTGATATCACAACCAGGAAAAAAAACCGGCAGGCAATGGCAAGGTCGAAAGAGGACACAGCGAAGCAGCGGTCCTGATCCGCTCACTGCCCGTGCGTCACGTGGCTTCCTTTGCCAGAGGCAATTGCAGTCTCGTCGCCGTCGCCTTCGGAACAACAAAGGTATCTAAACGGTGAAGAGCTGCTGGCTGCTTCCCATGTGGGGGCCGATGGTGGCGAATTTACAGTACCCGCTGTAGAATAAACAAAATTAAATGAATCATTAAATTTAAATTCATATAACAAATTAATTTAAATTTAAATAATTATTTCAATAATTTAGTTCATTTTAAATTCGATTGACTTAACTCAATTATCTTATCAAATAAATTTGGACGCCATCAAATTTGACTAGTTTATAGCTCTAGCAATACTTCTGTTGTTTTAAGGTCCATATCAATTATTCAGATTATACAAGCTACTGGGCTCAAGGCCCATCCTAATTCCTTGCGCTTTTGTACGTAATTCGTTAGTTGGGTTTAGGCGGATCCTTTCAATCGTTTGCATTTAGTTTTTCTTTATCCACTCTTTTTTTTTTTTTTCGAGAATTTCATTCTCCCCCTCTTAATCCATCTTTTTTTTCCAAGGCACATTTTTTTAAAAATAAACTCTTTCAGAATTTACGTTTATGTGCAACGTATGCCCTTAATTCCAGGTTAATTTGTAAAGGGTTAATCATAGTATAATTTTTAACATTTTTCTCAAATTTAATACACATCTTTAATTTTTTTCTCTTAATTTAGGATAATGTTTAAATTTTATGTTAAACTTGTTAAACATTGATGACATAAATGTAGTACTTCATCAACTCGATAAACTGCAAACTAGATTTTCTGCACGGCATTGCTACAATTCGAGTCAAGTTTATCAATTGGTTAGTTTTAAGCACATCAATATAAGTTATATCAAATTTAGTATTTTTCTTATTATGAGATTTTTGAAACACATTTATTGTTTAATTTGATGATATTTTTATTATAATTTAGAGTTTTCGCATTGTCAACTAAAAAAATAGCGTAAAGACAAAGCTAATTAAAGAGATGATTTAACAATTAATTTCATTTATTTATTTTAACATTGTCAATTCAGATTGAAGCTCTTCGTTAAGTGAAAATAGAACTAAACACTCAATGTACAATATAGCATTCATACTATTTTGTTATTTTTTACCTGATTAATATAAATTTTGTCGTACACTCGTACTAGGTTTAAAGAATTTATATCGATTGTGGTTGATTAAGTATTGATTATGTTAGATATAATAACACTCATAAATCGATAAATCTAACTCAAAACGAATGAATATCATATAGAAAAACTAATATATAATTGCTGAATTGGCAAATCTTTTAAATAATATTGGCAAATCTTTTAAAATAGTGACCGAATCAGATGACGGCTGACGAGCATTCAACGTGGCGACAACGTAACCACATGACCTCTGACCATATCACTTATTCACACACACGCGAAGTTGGAGACAAGGACGTGGATCTCTTTTCCCGCTTTTGGTTGTTTCTGGTCAACCAAATCTATTGGAAAAGCTGAGCGCTTTCAGTAAAAGCCAACGTAGTACTGACTGCCATCAGACAAGTAACCAGCCAGCACTTCGAAGCCGAACCATGCACCTGCCATTTTTTGCGGCCCCATGCCTGCAGCGACAAGACGCACAGGAGGACTACGTACAGGCCCTTGCACTTCAGCCGCCCAGCTAATCACCACCCCCTAACATGGCAATATGACATGAAGTTCCTATTCCTCCACAGCAGCAGTGCAACACGAGAGACCAGGCCGAGGCCCCCCCTGCCCTCCTGACAAATAATATACATGGGGGCCAGAAGTTTACCAAGAAGGAGCCCATTGCCATTAACCTCTATAGCCCGGGGACCCCTGCAGTTCCAGGCCGGGGCCTCCTGCCTTTCTGCCTACGTACTCCGTGCGACGTACGTAGGTACGACGATAATTTATGCGATCACAGTTTGATTAATGTAAAGTCCTTTTGTCTTTGTTTTCTAATTGCGTTGCGTTGCTCTCCTCCCAAGGAAGCCTTTTTTTCTTTCTTTTTTTATGTCGACTTTATGTGACAGTCTGCTCCACAGTTTCAAAACCAGTATCCTTTCATGCTCCATCCATGTATGTTGCTTGCTTTTGGATGAAACGGTGAATGAATCAAATGTTCTAATAGATTTGATATTTTAAATAAAAATTTATTTATATTCATTTAATATACCTAACGTTAATTAAATAAATAATTTTAAATAAAATTTAAACGAATAAAATATATATGTTTCGAAATTAATAATCAATATATATATTCAATTTGTTAATAAATATATATGTCCTAACAAATTTAAATGAATAATATTTATAAATAAAATTCATAACTTTTGGATCACTGTCTCCGATGATAGCACAGCTCTTTGTTGCTTCTATGGAAATGTTTTCCACTGAGTAAATTAAAGGTGGACAAGAGCTCTGTAAATGGCATGAAGGCTGAGCAAATGCATGAGAGATGCAGTGGTATCTAACCATATAGATTCCTCCGTCAAGGATATTCCATCACCCTCAAACTATTAAAATAATATATTATCGGATCATTAACAATTTGAGATCCGCCGTTTAATGCTTTGCCGCATGCATTGAAAAATAATTCTCATAATTGATTTATCAGATATAAATATGGATATATACCCCATTTGGTAATTAAGTAGATTATTAAAAATTATTTTTTAGGTCGATAAAAGAATAATATTATATCTATTCGCGATGAAGGATGCCTTGAGCTTGAGCTCGTATGTGAATGTGGTGTATGAATAGACAAATATTATCTCAAATATAATTGAACCCCAAGTAAAGAGTACCAAATGAGATTAAATAATTAGTGTCAAATTGAATTAGAGAATCATTTCTTGAGATCGATTAAATCAATATTAATTTAGTAACAACTATATCGACTAAATTCACCAAAATGCATCGATAAATTATCAACAGTGACAATTCCACCGGACCAAATTGCCAACAATAATATGGCCTCGTTATCCAGACAAAGATTGATGGACAGCAGCATGCACCTTATAATTGCTGCTCCAAATACTCAACTTTTCAAGGATCTCGATCGATCAATTAAGTAGTGTTATTTTTTGTTATCCATCCGCATTTGGCCATCATTAGCGAACCTGTACAGTTACATCAATTCCATGTTCCTCACTGTTGCATCGTCCTTCATCAGATTGATGTGACTTGGTAATGGGTGAAAGAGGATAGGGACGGGACTATTTTTATTCCCTATACCACTCCACTTCGTTCCTTCCCTTCCCCCAGAAGACTTCAAATCATCAGATGCCATACCTTCTATGGATGAGGTTACCATCACCAATAATTTAAGTTCCTCTCGTGCGTACTGTTTTAATACCTGCCCCCGAAAGCTTACTTCCTCTAAACATGGCATGAGAAGGCAACTCTGACAGCTCCTCTCTCGGAGATCTAGCTTATATCTTCACTTCTCCAGCACAAGATTCTCTCATGCTGAAATGGCATCGAATCATTGGATTTCATTTAAGGGGCACGTGTAAGGCTCCACAATCTAGAGGTGTTAATTAAGTTGGTAGGAATTTTCTTTTCTTTTCTTCTCCCAAGTGTGAAGTGTCGAGCTTGGAGTTGATCTACTGCGGTGTTACAAGTTTGTTCCTTAGAGAACATCACATGACTGCTTAGATTCAACGGAGATGGAGCTTGAGAAGAAACCAGGCGAGGCGGATAGAAATGGGAGTCTGCGATTGGTGAAAAGGCTCATGCATGCTTTTGGATCCATGACCTGAAAGAGGTGCAGATGTGGAACTTATTAATCATGATGTGAGAAAGAATGGAAAACTGAAGGACCACCTGAAAACTACAGAGAGCACAAATTATTAGCTGACACACTTTTTTTTTTAACCTTCCATGAATAGTTCAGAACATGGATCTCTGTTTCACTCATGCTCAGAATCCTTCCGATTCTAGTTTCATAGATTTAGATCACTAAAAAGAATACGTCAGCGTCAGTGACCTTGTTTGCAGCAAAGCTATTGGAAACTCTAAAACAATTAATGTGATCATTGATGATAGGCGAGATGGAAAAATCGATCACACTCGGTTGCAGTCTACTTATGTTTATGAAGTTAATTGCAGCCAGGAAGCATTAACTCGAGACATGGAGTGATGCAAATTGATAAAAGCGACTAATCCCAGATTTTTGATTGAGATATGGAGAGGTCAATGAGGAATATGGAACACCATCAAGCATAAGTAAGCATTAGAAATCTGGTAATTAGTTGGGACCATGGGACTGCATTGGATCGAGGAAAACCAACTCATGTCCTCGTGCATCATTTGACTATCTATTGTAATCCGCAAAAGGTAATTAATTATCTTAGCCGAGTTTAAACATGTGATTGTGAAACATATCAAAATAATTAGGCACCAAACTAGAAGAATATCCAACAAGCAGAAGCAATTCTTTGCAGAGAAAACAATTGTTGTTCCTTGTTTCTAGCTTGAATGTCCACAGATCGATCTAATTACAGGATTCCACCTCTCTAAGAGGTGTGCTCGGGTTCTCGAGTGATACATAGACCCTAATTCAATGCCCCTAAAGTTTTCACAGGGCAACTTCTAACCCTATTTACCAAACCGAGCCTTCGTCGACAAGCGCTTCCACTCGACGAGCCTCACCAAGAAGTCCTTAACCTGCACAAACACATCATGATCAGTGATTTAAGCGATTTGACATATCACTGTTGTTATCAAGTCTGAGCACTTGCCTCAGATGGCTCTAGAAGGGAATACGTGGCGTTTGTCTCCTTGGGAAACTTTGAAACCAGGATCCCAAAACCTTGCCCTCTATCCCTCAAAACCTATTGCAGAGAAAAAGATGTTAAATGTTTACACCATTAGTTATTGAAATTAGCTTGTAAACTAGTACAACTTCTTCCATGAAGCTCACTTTGAATGCATCTTCATCGGTGCGATCATCGCCGATATAAACCGGCATTACATCCTTGCAGTCAGCGTATCCTGTAAGCGAAAAGAAGGTTGTTTAGAGATTAATAACGGAAGAAAAGGGGGGAAAATGATGGTTTTGGAATTAATCTGTGACTGAACCAAATTGATGAATGTGATGTGATGTTAACGCATGCTTGTGAGCATACCAAGTGACTCCAATAGATATTCCAATGCCTTGCCTTTGTCCCACTTAATAGTGGGACGAATCTCCAATACCTACAGATGAGGCCACCAATAGATCGTGTCACAATCATATAATAGCAAGGCAGCAACGTGCTATGCTCCCGCAGCCAATGAAGGAACAAAATCACACCTTTCTTCCTTGCGTGAGCCGCAGCTTGGGATACTCCTTCAACACAGACCTCACTTGCTCGAATAATGCATTCCATCCCTGCACCAATAGAAACGGATAAAAAATGTAAGAATTTGAAAAACCGAAAAAGGAAATTTTTTTGTCCATTTCTTGCATGAGGTAGGATGTCGGTGCCAAATTCGGCGCAAAAATCCAACCTTTTCATCCACGCATCTGAAGTGGACAGATACGCAGAACTTGTTGTTCTCCACCCTGGCGCCGGGAGTGGACTTGGTTCTCTCCAGCAGTGATCTGTAAACCTGAGGAAGCGGTGGTGTCTTAGTTTCGACGAGGATGGATTGATGCATGAGAAGAAGAGAGAAGGGAGACGAACCGCATCTATCATCGGGAGGAACTCGTATGCTGGTTGAAAGAGGACTGGTTTCGCAGCCTGAACCACCCAAGTGAGAGGCGAGGATAAGCACCAAGAGAAAGTTGTCTTGAGAAAGAAATGTGAGAGTTCGATGCCGAACTAGCTTACCCTGGCTTTGTTATGGCGGGGCTTTGCGGGGCCTTTGATGTCCATGCCGTGGCTACCGGCGTAGTATAGCCCGGCGAGCTTCACGAAGTCGATCACCTAAACACCGTTGTAGTAACAAAGTCAAGAGAGGGAGAGAGGAAGCAAGAATAGGGGTCCAGTCGCCAGATTGGTCATCGAAATGTACCTTGTCGAGGCGTCGCCCGCTAACGATGGCGGTGGGGAAGTACCTAGCGACGTTCTTGAGTGCCGCTCTCATCTAATATCCAAAAATAGAGAGAAAAAAAATCAAAATCGAATCTTTTACGGGAGCAGGAAACAGGGGAAGAGGATAGATAAGCAGAAACAAAAAATGCTCACCGCAGTCGACATGAAGGCGGAATCGGGGTCGTCGACGATGGGTGAAAGCGTTCCATCATAATCCAAAAACATGACGATCCTCTTCCCCTTCGAGTCTCTCATGATCTGCTCGAACTTGCTCAGCGCCGAAGGATGCCGCATCTACCAAAACAGAGTTAGTGAAGAGCAGGACGCACGGGTGTGATAAACAGGAAGCTCGAAGGATAACTAAACACAACTCACCACCCACGCTGACTGCTCGTCATCGACGGTAGTGTCCGCGGGAGCCGCCAAGGCGACCGCTTGCTTGGCGTGAGTGGGGGAAGAGGCCTTCATGGACTCCATCCACGAGTCGATCACGCAGCCTCCGAGCTCCAGCCGAGAGAGGTACTTCATCCGGCTTGAAGCGCGAGGTGGCGGGTACGGGAACATTGGGGATGATCCGGCCACCGCGATGGACGCCACTTTCTCTGCCGGCACGACATTCTGCTTCGTCATCGCTAAGGTTCGATGTGACGGGGTCGAAGTGGGGACGGAGAAGGCGAAGGAAAGATGGTATCTGTCACCTATCCGATAAAAATCTAATCTTGATGGTGCGGAGGTCGGGGGTGGCGGTGACGGAGAGGGGGAGGCGAAGATTTATAAGTGGAGATGGAGGGAGGAGTCGAGGAGGAGGACCCAGGGCCGGACGCACTCGAGGGAGGGGAGGGGTCCGTTGGAGACCCCCACCCCACTGTACGTGCAACCTCGCCGGGCCCACATTGCGTGTGCACGTGTTAGCTTCCGGGAACCTCCGCCTCACTGCGTCTGCGCTCCAACCCAAACAGCTGATTCGGATGGCGTTTTTTTTTTTTTTTTGTTCTTTTCATGTATTATTATTATTTCTTCTGGTTCAAATAATGTTTTGAAAATAAATTAACAGATAAAAACAGATAAGACATAGAAAGTTAAGATCTCTTGTCCGTTTAAATCACTGTCAATGGATCCATCTGGTGGTTCGGTTCAGTCTGTGGGCTATATGTTCAGCAATGATTTTGATTTGATTGAATATTTCTTTTCTCCGCGCGTTGTCCAAAATCATCAATAATATCACTTCACACCAAGTTTCTTTATTGACCTTGACTTACTCCTAAATTTTTTCACCCCAACAGCTTCACTTTTTTTCATAAACTTAACGATTGGAATTTTTTCAGACCGAGAATCTTGTTCGAGTATTCTGTGGACTTGTTTTGAACATCTGTCTGAGTGTTTTTACAAAACTCGTTTGTTCTTTTGCGAAACTTCAGAAAGTTATTATTCATTCGGAGTGAAGAAAAAAAATAAAAGAATTAAATTACATCCAATCAAGACTTTGATTCCCTGAGATGTAAGGTCAGCAAGGCGTAGCCATGGATTCTCCTCAAAGAACGAGGAGAATTTGATAAGCACATGATATTTCACTTTTTTTGAGAATTTATCATCATCATGTCTCCTCAAGTTCTTTGTGTCTCCAATCATTAGCTTATTCCTACTACAGAGGAACAAATAAAACCCCATGTCTACTTCGTCGACCAACGGCTCGATGGACCAGTCCCTCGCTTTGAGATTCGCGACGCCTCCTTTCATGTGCCCCCGCGGATACTCCTCGTCGCCAGTGTTGACTTACACCTTTCGTTAAATTATTGGATGCATGTATTTGATTTGGTGAGCCTAAGCTGTGCCGCCAGTCCAGTGGAACTCGTTAAGAGAATTTCACAGTATTATTGATTAATTAGATACTCGTACGCATCGTGACAAACATATGTCTCGATTGGTGCAAACGATGTCAAGCATCTCATATTCTATAGTTAGTTACGATCTATTATCTGAATAATTTTTCTTCTATGAATAATAGATCAGAGAAAATAGATTATCTATTGTAAATACTTTTTGATTTATTTTGATAGTTGATGAATTTTTTTTATAAAATTAAATAGATCGTCTCAAAATTAATATGGAATATATTCAATTCGCTGTGGTATATGAAAGGGAAATATCAGGATGGTGGTGGGTGGAGCAAGTGGTTTGATGCAAGTAGCAAAAAGGTCTCTTTTGATTATCCTGCAAAATTTAAGCACAAGTCGAAGCGATTTAGGCTCACCTCTTGTGGGACGCGATTCGTCACATTTTCTATGCTGACTCAGCTGGGTCCCACCGTCATAGATTATCCACGGTAGAGAGAAATAAATTTTTTTTTATTAATTTCTTGAAACTACAGATTATCTGCACAAGCCACTTCTAGCTAGCTCAGGCTTCGAATGCCCACGGGCCAAGCGTAGTCAGACTTGGAGTCATTGAAACACATCAAAGTGCTTTCATGTCAACGCACGGCAACAAGTCAACTACTGCTTTTCCTATACCACAATTGATCGTACAAGAGCATCGAACCGGTTGCATATTATTACAATGGATGCATCTTATCTGTTATTTACAGCTATGATCCATGATAAACAAGGATTTAACTGATCATTCAGTGGATTTAACACTTTCGATATACGAAGAGTCGCTCTCTGCATCAAACCCGCACGTCATTATCATCCCAACCTCAGTCACCACTTCTCCCATGTCCGGCCTCTTCTCCGGCGACCATTCGCAGCACCACAGAGCAAGCTTCAGCAGCTTGATCATTCCAATGGACTCCCTCTTATTCTTCAGGATCTCCGTGTCGAACACTTCCGCTGTCCATTCCTCGCGCACTGCTCGGTTAACCCAATGGCAGAGATGGATGCCATGGATGCTGCCCGGCTTAGAGTTCATCGAGATCCTTCCGGTCATCAGCTCGAGGAGGAGGCAACCGTAGCTCCACACGTCCGTCTTCTTCGATACCATTCCGTTGTGCTGGTGATCCGGCGACTTGTAGCACACCATTCTATGTACCGCAAGGGACGGGGACACCAGAGGCAGAAGGCCATAGTCACAAATCAGTGGCTTGTCATTCTCACCGAGAAGAACGTTTGATGACTTCAAGTTGCCATGGGGAACAATGGCTGCCCCATTCATCTTACTGTGCAGGAACTCCATTGCTTGGGCCACTCCATATGCTACTTTCAATCTTGAGGCCCAGGCAAATGGACTTCTGTCGGCGCCTCTTCCTATTCAATTGAATTTCAACAAATTTTAAATCAACTCCGAGTAAATCTAAGAGAAATGGCATGCCAATGGTGTTCTAATCTTACCGTGAATGCGATAGAACAGGTTGCCATTGCTGGCGTAGTTGGAGATCATTAGCTTCTCAGTAGTGGAATAGTAGTAACCAAGCAGAGGCAGTAGATTTGGATGCTCCAAGGAAGATAGCAGTCTCATATACTTCATGAACTCTTCCATGGTTAGTGGTCCAAGGTCCCTTAGTCTCTTCACCACCACCGTCATGTTGTTCTCCAGCTTCGTCTTGTAGCAGCTTCCGAATCCTCCCTTTCCCAACCCCTCTGCCGAGCCTTGAAAGAGATCGGTGAGATTGAAATCGCCCATACCTTTGGTGAATGTTATCTTGCCTGGCTCCTGATCAACTATCACCGCGTCCTTCTGGTCACTCTCTGCACTGCTTACATGATCACTAGACTGGAAGAACTTGGCTTCCCCTTCCTCCACCACTTCGATGGACTTCTCCTTCACTTTCTCACGCTCTTGTATCTTCGTGCAGAATTGGCGGATACTCAAAAGCAAAATGAGCAGCACGAGGCCGTCGACGATGGCGAAGAATATTATGAACAGTTCGCTGAACTGGCCCTCTCCAGCCACAACATGGCCGAGCACAAAGAGGAGCAGCAGGAGCAATTGGGAACGCAAGAGAGTAGAGTGCATGGAGTGCTTTGGGAAGGTGGAATTTTGCTTCTTCTTGGAAGAAGGGTGTTGAAAGAAAGAGATGAAGTCGTGGCACTGCTTATATAATCATCCTACGAATCTGGCATATGCTCCAAATATCATCTGATTCCAGCTTTGGTTGAGTTAAACAAGTCCAGGAATTTCTGAATTATCTTTTCTTCAAGCTTGGAAAGATTATTTATCAGAAGTAAAACAAGATTTGAAGACCAGTGGATTTGGTAATATTCTTCTTGATTTCATCTGAGTTCATGTCATTTAGACCGTCTGTTGAAAATGTCAATCCTTGAACGTATCTAATACCTCGATTGTGACGCGGCCATTTTTGTCCTTCGATTCCTGTTTGCACATGCTTTGCTAGAACTGGCTGTGATTGATTAAACTTGGGGTGGAACACGGAATGCATCCATAAATCAATCCGAAGGATAAGGACATGCCTTGCGTTCGATGTTAACGTCATCGCATCGCTCAGGTCTCCACATTTTCCATCAAAGATTACAGACTGTTCTGTGTGTTTGTTCTGAACAATGTGTACCTTGACTATTCTGTTTAGAACGTTCTTGTTCTCAGCGAGAATAATAGCTAAGAACTATGCAAAAGGTTGACATTTAATTATTGTCCAAATCTGACTCTTTGGTTTAAATGGATCACAATCTGAATATCAAGCTATGACTTTATTTCTCAGATACGCCTACAGATTGTATCAATGGAGGAAATTTGATAGACGTTAAACGAATGATTAGAAGGCATCTACAACAAATAAGACTATTTCAATTCAAGTTGAACTAGAGATAAGTTTCTGATAAAAGATTTCCCATTCTGTTTAATGATTATCGGAAAGAAAATGGATTTGAATTGAAACAACAATTTTGTTTCAGGCAGATGTGGCGGATAAGGCAGAGGCCACGTGGCAAGCCTCGAACTCAATCAACGTGAAACTAGATCAACGCGACCAAGCTTGAGTCAAGCCAATTGGACTTAAGACCGAGCTCGAATCAAACCGGTCAACATAAAAGCAGAGTCCCGTAACCACGGTCCGACCTAAATCAAGCTCAAAGGGAACCTCTGATAGACGGGCGGGCGAGTGGGAGACGTGGTGCAAACACATTCTAAGGATGTGGGCGGACGCTCTAGATGTTGTCTGGACACATTTTGAAGACGTGGACTAAAGTGCACAGAGTACTCGATGTGGGCTACCCCCACTCTCTCAAGCTGATATAAAAAAGTGCTTGTACAACATACATATGTACACACACAATACAATTCACTAGTATATTTCTCTTTCATTTCTTCTTAGGAGTTTTGCTATAAGGTGCACCTTAGTCTCCCTTTTAATTTTTCTCGGAGTTCTCAGTCTCCTCAGTGTGTTCGCCATCGCTTGAGGTCTTTGTCGGAGCTGAATGCATGTATTCTCAGTGGGCATCTCGGAGTTCTCTCGTTGCTCAGTCCCCCAACCGATCCGACATGAGCCAACTCGACAAGAGTCGATCCGATAGAAGCTGACTTGAGGAGAGTCATCTGAACTATTGATGGTACTCTACTTCGATCGGTCCACAAGGAGTTAGTTTATCCCTTGATCTCAATTGGATCACGGACAATTTCTAATAAAGATGGGACTTAAGCAAAAAATTTTTTGATACAATTCTTCTTGCACATAGAAATAGGCCTCTATTTTAAATGTTATGAGATAGGCCACCTAACAAATCAATGTAAGAAGAATTCTTAATTATGTAGATATTGCAAGAGAAGGGGACATCGATCAAATAGAACATCAAAAAAGATGTCATCCAAAGCAAGAAAGTCCCATTGCATATGCCATAATCTAATTAATTTACATCACAAACAAACAAGAGTGATCAACTATAAAAATAAGATAATAATCTTAGTAGCCAAAATTTTAATATTTTATAAAAGGACCAAACACATTGATATTAAATTTCATTACACTAAAAAAAAAAAAGTAAAGTGGAGATTGTGCTACACAGTTCTATAGGAATGAAAAAAAAACTTATTGATATATGTACCATGCCAGAAGACAAATGTTTTTCTTAAACTTAAAAGGATAATTGACATGGTTAAGATTTGCTTTAGTAAAGCTCATGATGTTTTTTTTTTAATTCTTTGCATGTACGTGAGTCGTTAGAAGTAAAATTGATTAAATTTTCTAAAAATGATATTTAACTTTTAATTATTTTCATATAAATATCTATATAAATAGAACTATAGTTTCAATGTTTCGATGCAATACAAATATTTTGCTTCTCCAAATTTGTCTGAGTTAATTAATTATCTCTATATAGATTTCATTTTTTACGAATATTCCTTGATATTCATAATTTTCGGAGTAAACAATAATTCAACTCTGTTACAAGAAATGGACAAATATTAATTAATTGGGTTTCTAATATTATATTCAGTATGGATATACCGAGAGAGCAATTAATTAACCCACCACAGTTATTAATTAATCTCCGCATAAAACATAAATTCGCAGAAATTAAGCGTTGGTTTCCTAGCACTCGTAGAAGCTGTGTCTTCGTGGTATGATATCGTGGAGAGGCATCCTCGAGTAGACACCGGAATATCCCTTTCGGCATAAGCCGCCGCCGCCGCCGCCTTTGCTGCTCGCCTCCACCTGCGCCCTGAACACTGCACAAACCGGCCTGTGATCGGAGAATCTCGACTCCCCTCTCGTGTACTGCAGCTGCTCTATGCCATTCCCATGCCACAGGATCCTATCGCACCTATATTTTAAAATTAATTATTATATAAGTCTCAATTATTTACTCACATTTCGTTATTTAATCACCCTTTTTTTTCCTCTCTTTTTCAAATACCATGCCGGTGTTCTACGCTTCTTCTTGGATTTGGTGGTCTCCCCTGAGTAGGCGTCGGAGTTTTGCGCGTACTTGTAAGTAGGAGCAAAGTAGATCTTGCCCTCCTTCCATCCATGAAACACCTTTCCTGCTTCTCTCTCCATCTTCAGCTGCGATTGTATTTGTTTATCAAGAACAAGAATTATTGATTGTATTTGTTTCAAGAACTTATTAATCCAATTTAGTCCTTTTACCTGATCCCTTCCTAGCAGAGCATCCCAATTATTATCCTCGAGCAGTGTTCTTGCGTCCTCGTAGCGCAGTGCAATCCGGTAGTTCAAGTCACCAAACCATACAACGCGACTTCATACGTTCATTGATAAGAAATCATTCGCTCTGACGATGAAAAATTCGGGTTGAAAAGGAATTAATGAATTGAATTTACGTACTCATGATCGAGGATTTTTTCCGGCATTTTTCGACTTCCGGGGATCTTGCAAATTTTGGGGAACTGCGCGCTCTTAAGGATGTCGGCGACGTCGGCGTTCCTCTTCAGCTCGTCGCCCTCCTTCTCGCCGGAAGTCAAGTGGCTGCACACAAAGCAAAAGGTCGTTCGGTGCAACGACATGCTCAGTGCAACGCATCCCTGTTTTAATTTATAATTTTTTCACACTTAATGAGCTTCAGCTATCCTTCAATTAAGCAGCTTATCAGTTACAGAAGCTCAAATTTGCACCTTGTTCCCGAGGCATCCCATGATTCCTCTGCCGACGGTGTCGACCCGGAGGTGGCCGATGTGCTGCGCCAGATCGTTCCTCACCCACACCGACAGGAAAATGCCCACCATTTGCTTGCTCGCGATGAGGCAGTAATCCGCTTGGCCGGCGGTGCCTCGGACTTCCGGCCACACCAACTGGGACGACGTCGAGTAGCATCCGAACTCGTCGTCAGAGCCCGAGTCGTCGATGAAGTACTCACTCATCTTCCTCTCCATCGGCCCCCCTGCGCCGCCGGGCTCGTACCTGCAGTTGCAGGCCTTGACGAGTGCGGCGCCAGTGGCGCGGTAGTTTTTGCTGAGGACCTTCAGCGATGGCTTCTGGAAGAAGAGGCCGCTGTTCGACTTTGAGATCTCCTTGTTATCGTATCTAGTGTTGTTATTGAGTGCCTGGCCGATGAGCGCCAGCCATTTGGCTGCGGGCTCGTTGTCCTCGATCACCAACACGTTCCCTGCATTCAAAGGAACTATTTCCTGAAACCTGACAAATCAAAGACATTAGCAATCAATCAAATTCATTGTTCAGTAAATAAAAAGGATAGTTGAATAATTACCCAAGAACGTAGATGTCAGAGGATCCTTCTACGCGGAGAAAGTCTTCAAGGTTGAGGTCATTGTTTGGTGACCTTCCTCCTACATTCCATGTCCCCACAAATATAGTGTACTCCCGAGTTCGATGAACAGTAGCTCTCCTTCTGTGCCTCTCCAAGATAGATAGGTTGAGCCCTTCTATTCTCGAGCTTGTGCGTCTGCCTAAAGTTTGGAGAAATCCATGATGAGTTTATAGATTCTGATTCAAAGTTGAATCCATCAAATGCATGCATGGTTTCACATTAGGCACCTGATAAACTTTTTCTTGCAACAGGGTACGCCTCCGGAAAACTTCTCCTTGAGATGTAGCTGCTCTCCAAGTCTTTTGATTTCCAAAACCCAACAGGTTACAAGTAGGACGAAAAAACAGAATACCAACGTCAAATTTAAGAAGAAGAAGAAAAAGGTTATTTACCGAAGACGATCTCTGTTCTTGGGAGGTCACCGTCGGAGCTTCTCTTAGTTTTCCCTTTTCTACTAAAAATGCTTGGTAAAATGGACTACCAAACCGAACAAAAAAAGAAAACAAAGAAATGAAAGATCGATTGATCAAAATGACAGAAAAATGAAAATAAAAGAGAAATGGCATACTTTTTTCTTTTTATCATTCCTGGCAGAGTCGTCGAGGGATCTGGTCTTGGTCATGTCGTCTGAGGGAGGCTCGTCGAATGACATCCAATTCAGAAACACATTGGGGTCGTCGCAGGGTCAGCCGTTGCCGATGCCTCTGTCTCGATTGAGGGATATCATGTGGAGATCAGAGGAGGGGAATGAGATGAATTGTTGGGGATGATGATCAACTAGAAACATGCGAGAAATAGAGAGAAATGGATGATGGATGGGTGGGAGGGAATTAGGAACGTGGAAGAGGAAGAGTTGGTAGGAATTAAGGACGAACTCCTACTTCTCTTCCTTCCTTGGCCATTCTGGCGTCTCTATGTTTTTTGGGTGTCATTGAGGACAACAGATTAGCTAATACATGCAATTTTTAGGCTCCTAATCTTGCAAAAGATATGACCCGGTCTTCCTTTTTTTTCTGCCTTCCTTCTTTCCCATCTACATTGTTTTGTATATATATGTTTAAACCGAATACGTCGACTGCTTCAACTGCCTCAAAGTTTCGATCACTCTGATTGAAATATAACAACTCTTTTTAAATCAAATTCTACTTAACTTTGAATGATTGAAACATGTATGCAAAGTATTATACCAGGCTGAACAGGTTGACACGGTTGAGATTTTTTTCGTTCCACTTTCTTAAAAACGTGTGCGACTGACAGTAGCATTTGCCATATGCTATTGTATATCAAATCGGCGCATTAGGATTCGATGAATCTGGTTTCTTACGCCGTCAAGTCGAGTGGGACTGGGAACGATATATCTGGGCCGGCCTCATGAGTCATAGCTATATAACTGACAGCAGGTGATTCGTTGAGCATTTGGCCATTGAGGGAAAGTGTCGAACAAGATGTAGGCGTCGCGGAACAGCAACACTGCGATGCGAAATTTACTCCCGTTTGCTTCCGATCTCGTCTGGATTTCTCGTAGTATCTTAAATAACCTTCTCCGCGTCCGAATCCACGCTGCACATTCTCCTCCATCGCCCTTCCCAATCTGTGCTTCCGTCCTCCGCGCACCAATTCATGCCCTGCTATCCACCAGCACAGCGCCTAGGGACCCTGCCACTGCCTCGAACTACATTTCCTCGAATTCAGATATCCATGCAGCGAATCCTCCTTCTGGCAAGAACTGTACTTCTGGCGGCGTGCAGGATGCTCTGTGCATGTTCGACGAAATGCCCCAGCGGGACAGCTCTATCGCGGGCTTCTGCCGCATGCGCTCTTCGGGTTTACGTCCCGATCAATTCACATACAGGCATGCGGTCTCGGCCTGTGCTACCTCCCTGAACCTTGGTTTGGCCGAGCAGCTCTATGCTTCAGTGATCAAAGACGGGTTTTGTTCAGATGGATACGTTTGTTCCAGGCTCATTGACCTCTTCTCCACGCATGGTCGTCTAGACGATGCTCTAGGGGTCTTATGGCAGGGTGCCACCAGAAATGTCGTGTGTTGGAACATGATCATCACTGGTGCAGTGCGAAATGGGGAGATTTACTTGGCATTGGATCTTTTCCGTCTGATGCTGAGCGACTTTTGCAAGCCAAATCCTTTTACGTTGTCAAGTATCTTATGTGCGTGTGCTTCTTCTGGGAAACTAGAAGCAGGTGTAGCTGCACATGGTTGGGCGATTAAGAATGATGCCGTTGCTGATGTGTTTGTTGCCACGGCGATCGTTGACATGTATGTGAAATGTGGGGTTATGGATGCGGCCATGCGACAATTCTCGTCCATACCAATTCGCAATGTGGTTACTTGGACAGCAGTTATTTCTGGTTTTGTCCAGAAGGGCGAAATTGTAGATGCTTTGTTACTTTTCAAACAAATGTTGTCTTCAGGCGTCGAGATTAACAAGTTTACACTGACAAGTGTACTACTTGCCTGCTCTAAATCCTCTACGACAAAGGAGACAGACCAAGTACATTGCTTGATTATGAAGAAAGGCTTGCATGTTGATTTTGAGGTAAAAGATGCGTTGCTCAGAACATATGGAAAATTTGGATATATTACGTATGTCAATAGGGTTTTTGAAGAGACAGGTACAGTCAAAAGTGCTTCCACTTGGTCAGCTATGGTATGCAGCCTTGCTGAAAACAAATGCTTGATAAGATCAATGCAGCTCTTCTGCTGGATGTTTAGTGAAGGTCTTAAACCTGACAAGAATTGCTGCTCTTGTATCCTAAGTATAGTTGATCATGTTGATTTTGGAAGGCAAATACACTCATATGCTATTAAATTTGGGGGCGTCCATGATATTCTTGTTGGAAACGCACTTTTTACCATGTATTCCAAATGTGGTAGCCTAGAAGAAAGCTATCAATTTTTTGTCACCATAAAGGAAAAAGACAGAATTTCTTTTACATCCATGATTTCTGGTTTTGTAGGATATGGTCACACAGATGAAGCATTTCAGTTGTTCAGAAACATGATGGAGGAAAAGGTTATACCAGATAATATGACTATATCTTCCATTCTTATGGCTTGCCATGGTGAATATTCCTTGACCAAAGGAAAGGAGCTTCATGGATATGCTCTTCGCGGTGGGCTCGTCATTGATCCACCTCTCGGTGGTGCTCTAGTATCAATGTATTTGCAATGCAAAAGACCAGTATTAGCCAAACAAGTCTTTGATAAAGTCTCACCAAAAGATCAGATGATGTGGTCTTCCTTAGTCTCAGGCTTTGCTACAAATGGTTATAGTGAGGAAGCACTCATGGAACTTCCATGCTTAGTTAGTGCTGGCTTTGAGGTTGATCAATATGCATGCTCATCCCTTCTTAGAGTTTGTACAAATTTATGGAGACCAAGTATTGGTGAGCAATTGCATGCTCTTTCAATTAAAAGAAACACTATTTCTTGTATATTGGTCAGTAGTGCATTATTGACACTATATGCAAAAATTGGTAGAATTGATGATTCTCGTAGAATTTTTAATGAGACTGAAGATCCTGATGTAATCATGTGGACATCCATAGTTGATGCATATGCTCAGCATGGGAATGGGATTCAAGCTCTTGAAATGTTTCAACTGATGAAAGAAAGTGGGGTCAGGCCTGATCTTGTGACATTTGTTAGTGTCTTGTCTGCCTGTAGTCGTAACGGTTTAGTGGAAGAAGGCTTTCGCCATTTTAACTCTATGAGCTCTGATTATGGGCTTAGACCAGAATCACATCACTTTGCTTGTATGGTTGATTTACTTGGTCGTTCTGGAAGGCTCAAAGAAGCTGCAAGTTTTATCAGTATGATGCCTTTCAAACCTGATCTACTGGTATGGAGCACATTGCTTGGTGCTTGTAAACTCCATGGAGACGTTCAGTTAGGAAATTTAGCTGCAAAGAAAATTCTTGAACTGGAACCTCAAGATTCTGCAACTCTTATTTCTTTGTCGAATATATCTGCTGAATTAGGAGATTGGGAAAATGTTACTATGATAAGAAGCCCAATGAAGGGAACTAGACTAAAGAAGGAACCTGGATGGAGTATAACCTAAACAGTATAACTCATTGGCACTCCAAACTCAAAAGAAGAATAACTTTGTTATTTTTCATCTCTAAGGTTGGACATAACAGTCAGGTCATCATTAGATGTTGAGATGGATGAACGCAGAGCCTTGAAGTTTATCCTTTCTTGATAAGGCCAAGCCTTGTAGCTATAGGGTAAGCTCAGATTGCTGTTAAGTAAATTTTCATTAACATATCACTAAGAAACGATTGGTTATCTATATCATATTTACAATAATCTAACATGCCTATTTAACTTTGCACAATTCTCCATCTTGTACTCTTTGGATCGGCATTAATTTCAATTGATTGTGTGGGTTTATTGATGTTAATCGACCCTGTTACTTTGTATGCAGATTCAGCAGGTGAAGCAGAAGCACAGAAGACATCTTGAGATGGTTTCCCTAGCTTTTTAGTGAGAGTCTCCACTGACTGATCCATGCAACTGACCAGGTAACTCATGGTGAGATGCTTCTCCCAAACCTAATATTGTTAGGCTATGTTCATTACTGTTAAACAGAGATTTTTCTTTATATATATATATATATTTGGGCATGAATATAGTGTTGAGAATAGTGTTAAACAGAGATTTTCTTCTTGAATTAAATAGATAATGTGCCACAAGTGTTTAAGCCCAAATTTCTAATTTCCCACATAATTAGGAAACGCTATATACAGTGGATCATCCTATGTTTTTGTTCTTTGAACATAGGTTTGGAGCAGAAATAAATAGTGTCTGTAACGCAATCACAGAATCAAATCACAGCATTCTACAAGATCTTTTATAGAAGACTAACTGTGCTGCCTTAAGTACCTCTAGAAATGACACAATTATCACAACGATGATGCAATAGAGTAGATTAATACATTTGTCCAAGCCTCATGGTTTACAATTTACAATCCCAGTGCACCAAGTGGGGTCTTGCCCTGTCCGGCCTCAAAGTAGAATATCAGCATGGCGAGCATTGCGATCCTGGCGTGCTTGATCTCGGCCAGCTTGAGCCGCTCCAGCTTCTCGAAGTCGGGCACGTACACGCCGTCCTTGATGGTGCCGGCGAGGCTGAGGGGGTCGAAGAACTTGCCGCCGGGGTAGCCCTGTTCGCCCGTGGCGTTGGCGAAGTTCTCGGCAGTGCGCGACCATGGCGTGGCCCACTCCACGGACTGCGAGTCCGGGTTGAAGAAGTCGACCCACCGCTTGGACTCGACCCACCCCATGAGGAGGAGCTGGGTACCGAGGAGGGTGCCGAAGGAGAAAGGCGCGATGGCGCCCGGGTCAGCGCCGGCCTCGAACCACGGCACGCCGCTCCACGCCTGCCCCACGAAGATGCCCACCACCGCCGCCATGGCCCACCGCCCGTGGATCAGCTCCGCCTCCCTGTACCACTTCAGGAACGCGGGGTCCTTCCCCAGCCCCAGCGGATCGAACCCGAAGTCCCCCGGCAACCTGCGCTCATCACATGGTAGAAAAAAAATTTGATTTTTCGACAAACCCCCAATTCTCGACGATGACTATACAGAAAGAAAGTGAAGGGCATACGAGCCATCGAGCCATTCTGGATCGACTAAGTTGCCACCGGCCTTGACGCCGGGGAGCCAGGACTTCTTGGGGGCGGCCGCGACGACGATGAGCCGACGAGACGAAACCGCGGAGGACCTCGCGCCGATTGTGGCGTTGAGGAGAGTCCGGGAGCCGGAGAGGAAGGGGGTGGACAGGCCTTGGAGGACGACCGCGGCAGAGGTGGAAGCCATGGCCATTGCTGCTGCTGCTTTGATGAATTGGTCTGTTCAGCTGGGGGTGTGGAGATGCGCGAGGGGTATTAGTGAGTGGAGATGGCTGACAGGGATGCACCAAATCTAAGGGAGATCCGGGATTGGAAAGAGGATAGATTCCTGACCAATGGGGAACTTGGAAAGGAGCTCTCAATCTGCTGACGCGGATCTCTCTACCTCACACGTGGATATGGGCCTCTAGTTTTTTGTTCATCTCGAAATTTATCAAATTAGATTCGTGTATGTGTTGGCCACGCGGATATCTCGTAATAGGTCAGTTGATTTTTTTAGGCCATCTCGTTGGTCTCATTTGCTATATTCATGTGCGACTCAGGTCGTTTCTTTAGGACAATCTTTTCACACGTAAATATTCTTTTAAGGGCAATGTTTATTGGAAAAATTAGATATTTCGCTCGTTCACAAATGAAATAAAAAAAATAATAAATCAAATTTGCAGCAAAATTCCCAGTTAGAAGCTCAACACATGTTTGAGTTGATCTATCTTATTTTAATGCTATAGCAAACAGAAAATTCAAGAGAATTGAAGAGAAGTTGGATACTACTGATGAAATGTAGTTTTCTGAATGTTAATCTAGGGCAATGTTTTGAAACGTGAATTGAGACAATCAATTCGAACTGAAAAAACCAAGAGACTGCTGATGAAATGTAATTTGCTGATTGAACTTGTGGGGAAGCCACAAGTTTCGTATGGGGACGAAGGCACAAGGGTCATTCTCGTTGGTCGTTAGAACATCAATTGGGAGATTGAAACTAATTGGCAGAGGCCTTCGAGTCACGGTTGAAGCAATAAAAAAATCTTAGTTAAGGGTAGGTTTGTTTCGCTGAAAAAAAATTTGGAAAAATATTGTGTTTATTTTTGTGTGGGTTTAATGCAATGGAAATTATAGTCCTTTATCAATAATTTTGTTTGGTCTTTCACTTTTCACGCTTGTTCCTACATGCCTAATTGAATTGTACAAGGCAGGTGAGTTGAGCGGGTCAATAGATCGACTGGCCATTTAAGCTAGGCAGACCGAGCAATAGAAGATTCGAACAATACTAGCACATCTCCTAATTGCAAACCTAAAGTTAACAACATACACATTTCAAACACAAGATCAATATATACCGCCCTGATGACTTGATGAATCAACCACAAAATCTCTCCAATCAATCAACTCATATTTCAGCAATCTTGCTATCATCAACACAGTGAATATATATACACCAGCTTGTGAGAGCAGGAGCTTCTCTTCTTTTGGATCGATCAAAATCAATTATCATATAAGTGAAAATTCAGGTCGTACAACCTCAGATAATAGAATACATGTAACATGGGTACTTGTTCTTTTTTATAATTGGGAGATTTTTGAGCTATAAACTGCTACAAAATGGCCGAGAGCCCATACAAGAGGTCTCATACAAAAATCACCTCTTTTATTTTGAGTGTTATGGTGCCTGACATCAATGAGAAAGCCTAGGCTAATAGGTTTATATGTCCATACCAACAACTCGGTAGCTTCAAGAGTAATTTGCCTCAGGTAAGCATCAGAACAAGGGGTACCTCTTCAAATCTTAGTGGAATAAACCATGTCAAAACTCAGAAAACGTGACAGACAAAGCATACGAGTGAAGAAGAGAAAGGGCTTGCTCAGCAACAGCACGGTTCCTTGTATGTCTCACCCATTCAGCAACAGCTTCTTTGGCTTCACTGCCATGAACCCCTTCTTCCAAGACATCTGCTGCTTCTGTGAAATTGCCATCCACCAACAGATTCTCAACTCTACTGATGATAGGCTCAATTCCATCTCCAGACTGTTCTTTCATCTGATGAAACAAATAAGAGCATGCGCATTCTTTAAGTTAGCTAAGGTACTACTGGTTCCAGAAGAATAAAATGATGTCTGATTTTCAGTGTGAATAGATCAAATCATCACAAATCAGCATTTGAAATTTAATACGAGGATAACCTTTAATGAAGATGCAATGTCAGCCACAAGATGTGCAAGGATACCACCACCACCAGCTGGAATAAGGCTGAAATGTCGCAAGATGCCCTTGAGGGACTCAAACTGCAATGGAAGAGAAAAGTAATACAATGTTCTAGAAAGGCAGAATACGAAAAAGGTATCATCTTCATACTTAACAGTTAACTACTATTGTAAGGAGCTTCAACAGTGTGAAAACAAGTCATTAGATCGACACAATTCTATTAATACTAAAACTGTACAAATTAACAGCTTAATAACTTACAAGCTGGATAAACATAACTAGAAAGTTGAAACAAACTCTCAGCTGAACTTGAGATTAACCCACTAGATTTGGTAGCAATCTTAACAAAAGTATATAACATTATAACAGGTCAAAACATCAATAGTGTATAGGCTGTCTAAGAATGGTAAACAGCAACCCCCTCCATTATTACTCTAGGTCTAGGAACAAGTTTTGAGTAAGAGTACAAATGACACCAAGACAGAACAACACACTAATCTTACACGTCAAGAACAAAGTAAATCTTATAGCATCCTTTGACAAACAAGAATAAGTAGTCGTGCTGCATGGTACAATATTGCTTCTGGAAATGAAAGTATTCAACTGGAACACAGAAAATTTACAGGGTAGGCAGAATCATGATGCAGGTTATAGGATGGTGACAGCAGTGGATTATAAATACAATAATGAAAATGAGAGTACTGTTTTCCAACAGTAAGACTGTTAGAAATTAGTTTGTACACTGGAAACTGATAATCAAGCGGAAAACTATGACAGAATTATTAACAAAGACAATGACGCTCAAACACAGTAAGAAGAGGATCTTTCGCTTGCCTTTTCATTTAGTTGCATTTGAGTTTTTGCTCCATTGTTCAATATTTCTTCCGGAAGGGATGAAAGTGCCAATTGTAAAAGTGAATCTTTATCAATGCCTTCAAGCGACTTAAGCAATGCAACAACCTCAGATTGAATTGGCAATCCTCTAGATAGAGCATCTTCTAAAGCAAGTGTTCCCTGTATGATCAGAAATAATTAGCAAAAACATGTAAACTTTAAATTATGCTTTGAAACACCTAAGTCGTTGAAAAGGAATAGCATAAATTACAACTCTAAAGTCAGCCAGATTTCTGTTTTTCATAGTGGTTTGATTCAGAGTTGTATTCTACATTTCACATAAAATTTTGGTAAAGAAAAATCACAAGACAAGAATCAGCATACATAAGTACTGTGTGAGGCCTAGCAAAAATAATGTCTTTGATCTTACATTGTGGCTCATTTCATATTCTGCAAAACAATGCCATGCTAGCTAGAAACTGATTTAATTGAGACTTGGCCAAAAACGTAATAATTGCTGAGTCTTCCTACCTTGAACAAATGTAGCCTAAAAATTGACATTATGAAAGTATTGAAAGAATATTCTTTAGTTAAAATTTCAACCCATATGAGCAATCAAAATATTAGTATTGGAACACCTAAACTTCTTGATACAATTTTTTTTTTTTTGCACTATCTTCAAACAATATGTTGCATATTTTTTATATGAAGTTTCATTTGTCCAGAGGTTTAAAGGAAAGGATAGCAAAAAATGCTGGGGAACCCACCAAAGCAAGCTTGTGAACTGAATGAGTCTGGCGTGCTTCTTCAGATCTTGCATAGAACGCTAAGCACAAGGCATTTATCTGTACAAAAAAATGTAAATCAACTGAATAACTGTGTCACTCTTAAGTCAAATAATATTGTTGTTCATAAAGGACATTTGGGGTACCACAGCAACTTATCTGTTCAAATAAATAGCCATATAATGAAGACGATAAGAATGATGAATGCAGATAAAATATCCTACATTTAAGTTTGCTTCAGCAATTTTTTCTATCTGAGATGATTTCTCCTTTGCAATAGCTGCAGCTAATTCTGCTTTTGCTAACTCTGTAACTTTCTTAAGCTGCATATCAAATTCCTCATCCTGCAATGAGTGTTCACCTTAGAATTTGAACAAAAAGCATAAAAGTGTTGTTGGCATGTGGTTTGTTGTTCCAGCTGCACCTTTCTCTGTAATTCTCCCCGAAGATTGTTTTCAGCTTTTTCCTCAATTGATTTGATTGCAGCTGCTGCTTTTGCCTTCACTTTGCATAATTCCTGAAAATAGTGCAGGAATGAAGAGAATGTTTCCAATGAAATGCAGAGAGCATATCAATCAAGTGAATCATCATCTTCAGACTTAATTCATAAGTTACCCAATGTATTAAGCATTTTTTAATCAGCATGTAATTGACTAGAATATTATACATCAAAGATAGTACACAAAATACTAGAGATAATTTTGATGACACTTGTTGAGCTCAAGCCAATCCATTTTGTATGATGCCAACAAAATCAAGTAGGACCTCAGGTAAGAATTATTCTCCTTTACCAAATATCATACGTGAAAATAATCCAATATTTAGATTATTTCTCAACTCAGTCAACCAAGTTTACCATTCAAGGGTCTGCTAGCAACTGGCATCAATTGCATTGCATCTTTGCATTACTTGTGCATGCAAATATCCGAAGGACCTAAACCCTTATCTGAGTAGATGAACAATCAAGATTGCAACGAATTTCAACATCTATGCAATTTAGCTGCACATCCTCCATTTTTAACTGGAAACCAAATACCTATTATTAGCTGACACAAGAAACTTCCATCAGAACATGGGGAAAAGGTAGACTGTACAGAGATATGGACTTGCAAGAAATTTTCAGGCATGCATGCAATAGAAGCAATGAGCTTAGTTAAAGAGGCTGACCTAGTAGGTACTGTTGGTGCAATAGTTGCCCCAAGTGCATTGAGTTTCAATGTTTGGCTAAACTATGTTTGAAGTTAGGCAATTCTTGTTGATCTAACATGTGTGATGCAAGTTTGCAGGAAAGTCCAAGCGTAGTCTTGGCAAAGGAAAAGTCCAAGGGTGGTTTTGGCAAAGGAAAAGTCCAAGGGTGGTCATCTCAGGCTAGTGCAGGGAGGCTGTGGGAGGTGTTTGAAGGCCGAGGTCTAGGTCAAGAGAAGCTGAAATGGGATTTTTCAACTTCACCAGTCGACTGGCCCTGCCAGCAGTCGACTGCTCATAAATCAGACGCACACAGAAAGATCAGTCGAGCCAGAGGAAGACAGGAGTCGACTGTTGTCAGTCGACTGGTCTTGAACAGTCGACTGTGATTTGAACGTTGCAGAAAATTGGCAAGCATTTAATGCGCTTTAATGCGAGATTTTGTTGCCGATTGAAGGCATCAGTCGACTGGCCCTGCCAGCAGTCGACTGATGTTGCAGAGATTATAAAAGAAGCCTGCACGAGAACAACTTAGATTCTTCGCCATTCTTTCATTCTTTTGTGCTTCTTTTATGAGCGTTTTTGTGCTCTGTTCTCTGCTTTATTCCTCTCCTCCTAGACAATATTTCATATCATTCTTGAGGAGATCAGAAAGGTGTAAAGGTTTCTCCGCCTTCGAGTTTTCGAGAAGGAGAAGATTCATAGTGCATCGGGTGTGTGCGTGCGTGTGGATCCTTGGATTAGTCACCTCTGCGGAGGTGGATACCAAGTAAAATAAACCGGGTTAGCGTTGATCTCTTTCTTTCTCTTTTATATTTTTTGCTTCCGCTAATCTCTGTGCAGAGAAAGATCAAGAAAAATCGAGAAACGCTATTCACCCCCCCTCTAGCTATTCAACCGATCCTAACAGGTACAGGACTATTTTGTGCATGAGAATATAGAACCATATATTGGTAAAGCTACTAATCCAGTTACAATAAGCTCCTAATGGAGCTTTTATTTCTGATTAGAAATCGCTAATGTACATATGTACAACTCATAATTTTATTCGCTTGCACTTGTAAATGGGAAAATCATGAAAAATGCACTTTAAGCCATACAGTCACTATATTAATGCACGATACAACAACAATAACCCAACCTTATCCCATTAGGTGGGGTGGCTCACTACATTAATGCACAATGCAAAAAAAAAAAAAAAAGTCTTTTTTTGTAATAAACAAATTAACTGACTAAATTATTTGAATACAACTCAGTAATAAGAATAGATCAAAAAAGTCTAACCATAGAATACACATCCAAATGGAAGTCAAAGCAACAAGTTTAGAGTAAGGATTCCAGAATCAAATAGCAGAGTTAAAATTTATACAGTAGGGAAGAAGAACAAGAACTACTAACTATTGACCGAGGAGCTAATCATACTAACTAAATGACATTATTATAGAAATATACAGAAGTGATGTCTAAACCTTGTCCAAAATTGCAGCCTCTTCTGCATACATCAGTTCTCGTGCCCTAGCATCCTTTAGTTCCTTTTCATACTTCTCCTGAGATCAAGATAAATGAGGAGAATGAACATTTAAGGTTTTTCAATTGAAAGCTTAAACATAAGAATTGTTGAAGGTAAGCTACTCATATGATAGCTAAGTCATTTCCAAAATATATTAAATAACTTCAATTTTTGTAGATAAGGACGAAAGATGATATATATATATATATATATATATATATATATATATATATATATATATATATATATATATATATATATATATATATATGTCAGCTTGAAACTCTACAACCTCTGTAGATTAAAAAATTATATTTGTCGTTACCTACTTTTTTTTTTTAACACAACTCTATGCCCGTGGAAAAATTGCAATATATGGAGAAACCAATGTGTAGAATGCCACGATCCAAGTCACTAATCTAAGTTAAAGATGACTAACAGCATGAGGTTTAAATTAACTTGTTTTCTTCCTTAATGGCAACTAAAAGCTATATAAAGGGTGGGTCCAGATGGTTATGCTCATTTTATCTAATTGACAAACAGATACTTGGTAGAGGATTAAATATTCTGATATATCATATCTACTTAGAACATATGTTTCATTTTTCTCCAAATGCCTTGATATGACCATTTAAAAAGTCATTAAACAAAACGCATATTAAGGAGGGAACTTCCTCAATGACATTGAGTTGATAACAAAAGCCAACCTTCAGGATTCTTTTTTCCTCCGCAAACATGGAGGCATCTGCTTCAGCTTGCTTTTTTTCAGCAGCATGGATAGCTTCTATTAGGTCAAGTATTATTTTTCCATCTTCAGGAGTTCTCTTATCCTTTGGATGTTCAGTATCATGAAAAAAGACATTAATCATAAGAGAATAAAATCAGGTAACACTTTGTCAAGGAGAAAAAAGAACCTTGACAAGAATAAAGAAACACAAAACTAAGCTTAAATAACCTCTTTACTAGTAGAAGAGCTTCCAGCAGCATCATTATTCACCTTTTCACTGGAAATGTCAATGCTCTGTTCATCTTGTAACAAATATGACTCAGAGAGGGGTTTCGGTGTCTCTTTCTCAGCATCTGCATAATGTAGCTGGATATACCAACAGAGCAGATGAACATGTGCAGGCCAAAAGAAAAATGCATTATGATACTATTAATCCATTGTTTTCTAGCATTCATGGAATATTATCACATTTAGGATAGAAAAAACATGTGATTTCTAGGATAATAACCAAAACTAAACAGGGAACTCAGAATAATTTGAGACTCAAAGAGGTCAATATTGCATTTTGTGGTAATGTAAAATGTAAATAGTGTGTGGAAATTTAGTATTTGAAGTGTTCAATTTTTTTTCTTAATCAATAATTGTCTCGCATTTAATTTTAGCAAACTATTGCAGTAACAGAATAAAATATTGGCTTGACTCCATTATGTGTTACATGCTATTATGCCAGCTCATATACTGAAAAATGCACATATTCATACAAGTACATTACAAGATGGCCCTCTGTCAGACGGTTAAATGCCAGTATTCTTCCTGTGTTATGTAGTTTATTAAGACATTAACAAAGATAAAGAACCTTTTCAATATAGACCATTATGTTAAATGTCATGGTAAAGAAAATTCTATTCCAAATTATTGACAGCATAGCTTACTACACTACAAGTGATTTAAAAGATAAACATGCATAAAAACTAAACAGTTGGATGCTGTTAGAAACTAGAATAAATAATTTAGTCTCACATGGGATAATTTTCTATTAGTTATCATGTTGCATGATTGTATATGTAAGAATAAGTAGTCCTTTTAAATTCAATAATATTGCTCTATCATTTTCGACTTATTATTAGAGCAAGAAATTCTAGGAATAAGTAGTCTTTTTAAATTCAAGAATTTCTTCTTCAATCCTGGTTGGGGGATGGCCTCCCTCCTTTTCTTTCACTTTTTTCTACTCAACTCTTGCATGCGTTGTCTATTCCTTCACTCTTCCTAACGTTGCCTTCTGTTCGATGTTGCTTCACACATGTACATCTCCTTCGCTCAAGGTTACCTTCCCATGCAAGCTCTCTTCTGATCAACAGAATCCTGTGTGGTACTAAACTATCAACTCGACAACATCAACTGGTTATTTTATTTTATTTTATTTTATTTGCGAATATCTGTATTACAACAGTTTTTGTAGTTTAACTAGACACAATCCTTTCATACTAACTAATTTATGGGTCCCTGTAATATGTTCAGTAAAAAATAAGAAATACCCATAACCAGCACTAGTGCATTACGATTATTAACTGAAAAAGATCATACCTCTGCCATCTTTGGAGGAACCTCCAATAAACCAGCTTCTTCAGAGACTTGTACATTTTCTAATCCTATGGTTTCTTCTGAAGTACCATTTACCTTGGTCTGTTCCACACTCACTTCTGTTTGGGCCAATATGTCATCCAACTTTGCATCTTCAGGTGATTTCTCAGAAACAGATACTTGCTCATCGGTGACTGAAACAATCTTTTCAGATGGTTCTTTAGAATCAACTTCTGCTGGTTCATTTTCTTTTAAATGAAGTATTTCCTCTCCAGGTACTGAAACCACAATTGCTTCTGTTTTAATCTCAATTTCCTGGCTTTGAGGTTCATCACTTTTGTCAACAATCTCTACTTCAGGTTCCAACATGCTTGGTTCGCTGTTAATTGGAGCAATGGCTTGATCAACTGACTGTTCCAAGTCATTAGAAGTTTTAGCCTCGTTCAGTTTAGTAGCATTATGAGAAGCTCGCTCCTCCGTCACTTGAATGCCCAGCAAGTCAGCTTTATAAGCTGCCATTGCAACAGCCCCAACAACCATACTTCCAAAGACAAGTTTTGAGATAGAGCTTGTAGAATTAGAATCATTTTCTGCAGGAGCAGGTTTCTGTGAAGAATTCCCCTTAGCAGCACCAGAGAACTGTTTTCTTGATGAAAGGTAGAATGATGTCGGCTAACATAAGGAAATGGTGATGGTTAGTACTAGCAATTAGGAATGAAGACTAAATAGTTAAGACCTCACTATAATTGCTAATTGTCAAAAGCCAACTTTCATGAGTATGCTCCTAGAACCAAAGATCCAAATACAATAATGTAATATAATATATAAAAACACATATTAACACTCTCAAATACACCAAAGAAATAGTCAAACAAACTATTTTACAATTCTGCTCATCAAAGAGCCCCTCGACTTCAAATTATCTTGTAATCTTTAGATAAAATGGTGTTGGTAAGTTTGCTCCTTTATGATTTGAGTTGATCTTTTCACCTTGCTGAGTTGTGGATGGAAATATTGAGTCTCCACATAGCACATTGACGGCTTGTTTATGGACTGACCAAAATTTTTGGTTTTTTTCCTTCTATATGACAGAATGAATTAAAAAATGGGCCCATCTAAACCCATCTCATAAATTCTCCAATAGATGAAGTCACCTTATAAAGAAATTGAAATCCCACAGATTCTATCTAAGGTTACTATTCCCAATAGTAGAGATCGTAGTGACAATACCAGTACCAAAGCAGAAGCAAAAAAAAAAAAAAAAGATAGGAACGAAACAAATAGAAATTTCATGTTGTATACTTACTCATCAACTAGCGATACTGTATTTTGTCTCAACTCTTCTGGTAATGTAGGCATAAAGAATTTCAATAACAAGTTCCAAATGGGTCGCATTTTGTCAATGCAGCAATTGTAAAAGGAATTTTAACTTCAAAATTAACTTACAGAAACAAACTTACCAAGTTAAAAGTAAATCAAGTTTCTGTTTCACAGAAATAGCACATATTTTGTACAAAGTCGAAACCTAACATATCCTCATAAATATTACAAAGTCGAGGAGAGATGCATGCAAACCTGAGACAAGATCGGTCGGATCCTACTGATGGCTCGACGCGAAGAGATCTCACAAAAGCACCTGCATCGGTCCAATGTCATTGAAAAACTATGAAAAATGGCGGATTCAAGCAAGTGACGACCGAAGAGGAATATCAACCAAAATATGCATCCTCGAAGAGAACTTGACGAAGATAGTCTTCTTCAACAACCGAAAAGAATCAAGTACCTTCGCAACATCACGGCAACGATAGCGATCCTTAGGTCACTGTAATTAAAGTATCAATCAGCCTGAAGAACCGCTGAGGACGTCGATCACGAGGAACTGTCAGGCCGGTTTCGCAGTGATGGGGAAGGGAGGAGAGGAAGCGAAACGCGGTGGGAGGAGAGATCGGTCTCGAAATTGGGAAGATGAAAAATTGGAACGGCACGGGCTACCAGGAGCGGAAGCCTAATTCGACTGCCTCTTCAGAAAACCCCTCTGAATTTTAAAATTTACAAAATGAAATATTTATTTCGAGTAAATTAAATTAATAGTAGTATATTAGGGTTTGAATCTTCCCACTCTAATTCTATCCCTCTAATTACTACCAATGCTCCTGACTAGGCCTCAACCTGTCCTTTCCCGGCCATTGCTCGCTGAGCTCTGTACTTCTCTCCTCCAAACGTGCCTGCGGACTGACAACATCTCCGCCGGCAGATCTGTTCATGCTCATGTCATCAAAGCCGGTCTCCAACCCGGCGTCTACTTCGCCAACAATCTCATCCACTTCTACTCCAAGTTCGGATTTTTCGGCGATGCCCACCTTGTGTTCGACGAGATGCCCCTGAAGAATATTTTCTCCTGGAACTCATTGCTGTCCATGTACGCCAAAGCCGGCATGACTCAGGTGGCGAACAACGTGTTCGACAAAATGCCTGAGAGGGACTCTGTTTCTTGGACCACAATGATCGTGGGATCTAATCAGGTGGGAGATTTTGAGCGAGCTGTTGGCTTGTTTCTGGAGATGCTTTGCTTCGGAGTTCCACCTTCTCACTTCACATTCACAAATGTGCTCTCGTCGTGTGCGGCCCTTGGGGCGTTAGATATTGGTAGGAAGGTGCACTCTTTTGTGGTGAAGCTTGGCCTTAGTAGTGTTGTTCCAGTTGCTAATTGCCTTATTAACATGTATGGGAAGTCGAGGGATGCAGTGACAGCAAAGGCTGTTTTTAATAGGATGAGATTGAGGAGTGTGTCGAGTTGGAATTCAATGATTACCTTGTATGCTCAATCTGGAAGGATGGATCTTGCTCTTGACCAACTTGAACAGATGGAAGAACGCAGCATTGTTACTTGGAATGCAATGATCGCAGGGTACAATCAGAACGACATGAACCAGGAGGCACTGGAATTCTTCACGCGGATGCTTAAAGACCAATCGGCAGCCCCTGATACCTTCACGTTTACCAGTGCTCTTTCTGCATGTGGATACCTTGCAAGGTTGGATGTGGGGAAGCAAATTCATTCCCACATTATAAGAACCGAACGGTCTCTCCATATGCATCTTGTAAATGCTTTGATCTCTATGTACTCCAAATCAGGTGGGGTTGAAATTGCTCGAAGGCTTGTTGAACAAACAGTGGCTGCTGATCTCAATGTAATATCCTTCACTGCACTTCTTGAGGGTTACATTAAGCTTGGAGATTTGCAACCAGCTAGAGAAATCTTTGAGCTGATGAAAAATCGTGATGTTATTGCTTGGACTGCTATGATTGTTGGGTATGAGCAAAATGGTTTTAATAGTGAAGCTATGGACCTCTTCAGGTTGATGCTTGACAAAGGCCCTAAGCCAAACAATTACACATTGGCCGCAGTACTAAGTATCTGTTCTACTTTGGCATCTTTAGACAATGGAAAGCAAATTCATTGCAAAGCTATCAAATCCTGGAACTTGTCTGTTTCAGTAAACAATGCCCTTATTACAATGTATGCTAAATCAGGAAGCATCACAGGAGCTAGAAGAGTGTTTGATCAGGTATGCCAACTTAAAGAAACAGTCTCATGGACTTCAATGGTCATCGCATTAGCTCAACATGGTCTTGGAGAAGAAGCTATAACCTTGTTTGAAGAGATGATCAACACAGGTGTGAAGCCTGACCATATAACCTATGTCGGTGTCATCTCAGCCTGTACACATGCAGGACTGGTAGAACAAGGCAAGCAATATTTTCAGCAGATGCAGACAAAACATCTGATCCAACCCACACAAAGCCATTATTCATGCATGATCGATCTCTTTGCACGTGCCGGTTTACTTCAGGAAGCACAAGAATTCATCAAACATATGCCTATAGATCCAGATGATATAGCATGGGGTTCTCTTCTGGCCGCTTGTAAAGTTCACAAAGATGCAGAGCTGGCAAAGATTGCTGCAGAAAGATTACTAGCCACTAATCCTGACAATAGTGGTGCTTACTCTGCACTTGCTAACGTCTATTCTGCATGTGGAAGATGGAATGATGCTGCTAAGATTTGGAAATCAATGAAGGACAAAGGAGTGAGGAAAGAACAAGGATTCAGCTGGATGTACTTAAAGAATAAGGTTCATGTCTTTGGCGCTGATGACGGATTGCACCCACAGAGATATGAAATTTATCAGATGGCTGCAAAGCTCTGGAAAGAGATTAAGAAAGCAGGTTTTGTTCCAGATACACAATCTGTGTTGCATGACATAGATGAGGAGTTGAAGGAGCAATTACTAAGTCGTCACAGTGAAAAACTTGCTATAGCTTTCGGTTTGATCAGTACACCTGAGAACACTACTCTAAGGATTATGAAAAACCTAAGAGTTTGTAATGATTGTCACTCTGCAATAAAGTTTATATCCAAAGTTGTAGGAAGGGAAATTATTGTGAGAGATGCTACTCGCTTTCACCATTTTAGAGATGGTTTTTGCTCGTGCAGAGATTTCTGGTAGAATGTAAAATATTTTGGCACATGGAGATAATCTTTTATGTATTTAGATATGTGGCACATTGAGTAAAAAAATAAAAGAAACAGACTCAAATTATCAATATTGAGATTTGAAATTCTCAATTTTTATGTATGTAATATTTATATATGATTATTAATCATTGAGATTAAATGTGTTAAATAGTAGTACATCCTACCCAATGAGCATACATATACACAATACACTTAATAAAACATGAACATGAGTAATTCTTTTATGGTGAAAACGCTTTAGTGGTCACTTAATGACGCTACAATGCTCATATCGTCCATCCAAAAACTGATATGTATACATGGGGAGAGAATGATATTAATTTATGAGTCGCAGAGGATAACGAAGTAGTTTTGAGTTAGAATTACTTGAAGGACCTTCACCCTTCATATTGGTTATATCACTTCCTATTTCTGCTCTTTAGTTCCATATATATAGGCCTGGAAGAGGCTATCTCAAGCCTCATCCAAGTTTATCATCATGCAGAAACAATCATGACATGTTTACAGTTCGTATACAAATTTATTTGATCAATCACATGTACAATAAGCATTCAGTAAGATACGTAGGACGATATGGTTAACACCTATAAATTACTTCATATGATCATTCTTTGATGATCTCAGGTCTGATTTGCTCTTGTTCGGGTGTATTTTCTTTACAATTCTGAAAACATTCCACCTTATCTTTCCTTCTTTTGCCTGCACCGTCTCTCGTTTCTCTTTGCTCGACTTCATCTCCTCCATGCAGAGTTTCTTCGCGACGTAGATTTCTGCAATGTCGCGCCCTGCAAAAGCCATGACTAACACTGTTTGTTCCAGTGGAGCTACTGTTGCATGAGTTGTGAGACTGAGAATGAGGGAGGACTTTATAGGAGGAAGAATGGGAAGCTACTTGGATTGGCTGGCAAGATTGCGGAAATAAGACAACTTGCTTAACAAGGAAGTACACCACAGTGGACTGGTCAAAACTCAATAGTTTATAAGAACTAAGAACAAGCCAAATGATAAATTTTGCTAATTGGCTTGGTTACTAAATACAAGGGTAATTAGTTTGGTATTAATGTTTAATAAATACATCATTTACTCTGGATTTTGTAATAATTCCATCAGAGAGAGAATTTATGACTAAGTTTTTGACCAAGTTCTCAAAATATTACTTCCACATCATATTTTATTGATATCGTATTATTTTGGCACTTCATTGATTGTAAGTATTCTATTTTTTGGCACATGGAGATAATCTTTTATTTATTTAGATATGTGGCTCGGCAGATGCAGTGGAGTAATGGAAGATCCAGGCCTAACAAAGAACATCTAGGCTTAGAATAAATCAAAGCAAACAGGGAAATGCTAGAAAGCTTAAGATTGGATTCTAGATTGAAATCCAAAATGTTAGGATTCTAAGATATATATGGTCACTCATGTAAAAGCTACTTTTGGAAAGTAATACAGAAAATTTCTGCTAAGTTGAGCCTTGACTCGTAAGATGCAATGGAAACATATTGAGAAGGAACAGTTTGAGCCATTCCTAAAATAAGTTGGTTTAATTTAATCATGCACTTTTTGATGTGATAATACATAGAACATTATTTGAATCAGGCTGAGACATGATCATGTAAGCTGTGACCAGTATAACTCAACCAAAACTATCTAGTGTGATCTTTCCTTGAATGGTTCTAGGTTCATCTGAATAGTACTTCAGTAACCAGCTGGTAAACCTCCTTTTCTAGGGTCACTCACAGCAGTGAGTTGGCCGAAAGAAACCCTTCCATCTCTATGGGCCGATGACTTCCCCGGGTGGTGGACAATAAACTGACAAATTGTGCCACCAGCAAGGCCTTGAAGAACATGACCCTTCTTTTGCAAGGCTGCTCTTGTTGCAGCGGGGACTTCAAAGTGGCCTCCTGTTACTGTTGTCCAATTCTCAAACTGAACCACGTTTGGTATTAGCTACAAAAGCAGAAAAACAAAGAATCCCAATGAGATAGCATATAATCCATTTCATGCTGTGGTAGATAAACATTTTGGAGGAAAGGAAAAACAAAAAGGTTTCAATCTACCAAAGTCGCTTTTGTAGGCTAACCTGATGATACGATCTAGGTGCTAGAACTGAAGATAAAGGATCCATTCCCTTCACAAAATGATTCAGAAATACTTGGGCAGTCCCAGCAATGATCATACCCCCACCACTTGCACCCACCACAGCTTTCAATTGTGCATCCTGCAAAGCAATAAATGAAGATTTTATAAAATAAAATTGGTTCACAGTTGACACTGCCAACAGTTCTACCAATTAACTCATTATATACATATATTTTGAATTGATGGTATAGTTAAGATAATGTTTACCTGCCAAATACTGTCACTATATGAATTATGAAACAAAAAAAGGTAGAATAAAATGAAAAATGAAAATGCACATCAAAATGTAAATCACTAATCGCATCGTTATCATACAATTTAACCACACAAATCATTGTTCACCACAGTTCTTGAAAAGCAGGTAGCCCAAACTAAATTTCTAATACTTTGTATGTTGAATTAGATTAAGCTTTGACCATAAATGTCATACCTCAACCACAATTGTAGGTGCCATCGAAGATAATGGTCTTTTTAGTGGTCTAATAAAGTTTGCAGGAGCTGGTGGCAGAACATTGGTCGAAAAATTACCAGGGATGGAAAAATCATCCATTTCATTGTTGAGCAATATACCAGTGCTAGGTGACAAAATCTGTGATCCAAAGTATGAGTTGACAGTAGTGGTCATTGAAACTGCATTTCTCTCACGGTCGACAATGCTTAAATGACTGGTTCCATGATCACTGATAATGTTCCACCTAGATATTTGTACCACAGATAATAAGTATCTAATATCTCAATCAGTATCTCAACTTTCAAAAGAATGCACAAATGAGTTTCTGTGAATTATGAGAAGCAAAATACAAGAAATTTGGTAAAAAAAAAAGGAGATACAAAAATGTTACCTTTCTGAGGTAAGAAAGCATATAGATGTAATTTAAAAATCTTAGTTACGTCAGTCCCAAAAAGAATCAATGATCCTCTATCTAAACATGGTTTAGGTGTTAACATTGCAGTACCATCAAACAACCACTTGCAGAATGTTAATAGAAAGACAGATTTTACAATAGGAGAAGTTGCTGCTTATTGATCAAGAAATCAATTTTAGACTTAATTCTCAAAGTATGACATCCTGTATTTGCTCCCAGTAAAGCTCATGTTTAATCTCATGGGTGTGAGCAGAAGAGTGCTCATATCTCACCGGTTCAGTTAATATGACATTAAAATACACTTGTAAAAAAAAATGAGATCCTATTTGCCATGGTCAAAGCTAAACATCATGCGCGTAAGCAGCAGAAATGTGCTGAAATCTCAATATTTGACAGTCCAAAAATGTGAAAACTAATTGACCAAACAAAAAAAATGTCAACTGTATCAAATACAAACCCCTTCAAAATGCACAATAATAATCTTTTCTTTGTCTTCCAGCTTTGCCTCATTAATTTTGTGCAACCTCTACTTTATTAATGGGAAATTAAACACAGTACGGCAAACAAACTCTGCATGTAATTTCTCATGTGAGAAAATCAAGCTACCAACAAAAGTACGGGAATGAAATGTGAGCCCACATGCACATTACTGAGTGACATTGCAATTCAAAACTCAACTTAGCAGACATGATGCAATTCGTAAATCAGAAAACCTTACATTGCATGTGTTTCTATTAAGGTTTCACCCTCGATTCATTGGAGTTCAAGATGTACCAACCCTAGGTTTTGAATGTTTGTTATTTTCTGTAAATGAAAAGATGTTAAAGTGAACATACTTCAAAGTTACCATGTTATATGAACTGAACTACCAACTACTGAAAGCTGCTTTATGTATTTCAGCTTACCTTCCACCATAATAATCAGGAGGAAATGTCTTGTTATCAAATATGGTTTTTCTCAATTCTTCTGCAAACTTAGGAGAAAGCATATCTGAAAGAACTTGAGTGACATTCTGAAAGTCAGGATCGCCAAGATTCATTCTTATGGCAAACATATGTTTCAGTGACTCAATAAATCGATGAAGTCCAAGAGAGCCAGAAACACCAGATGGAATTCTATATTGAGCAAGAATATTTAATATCTGTGCCACAAGGAAAACAAAGAAAGGATAAAGGATACGTTTATTACATGAAAGAACTAAAGAATCCTACTGCTTTGGCAAACAAAAAGCATTCTGCCCAGATTTTTCATTGTTAATTTCATGATCTGATCCTAAAAGCTCTGATGTTCAAGAGCTATTAGGTGAACTCAACTTATAAAGAAACCTTGGTTGGATAGTCCACAAGCTTACTCCTAGAGGCTGGTTATTGATTAGGCATTTTAAACACTTTCATTTAATAGTAACTTGAACTTATTCTTTAACATCGTTTTGTGTAGCTTCTTTGTGCAAGTGATCTTATTTTGACATGCTACTTGATTGAGTATAAAAGCAAAGCATATCATATGGAAAATTGGCAAAAGCACAACTAAATTCTGAGATGCCAAAGCAGTTGACTTCTGGAGAAAATTTTAGTTATTCCGACTAGTTTGATAAATTAATGATTACATTCAACCTAGAAAATTGCAACAAAAATCTACAACATTTTGCCAATTTTGGTACTGTATTTACCAAATATGAACCATTGTGTCCTCTATGATTTTTATTGATTGTCACTGCAAAATGACACAGAAGGAGAAAAAGGTTAATTAACAAATAGCTAAATGTAGAATCAATTCTCTCAGCTGTTTGGAATACATTTTAAGTAACTAGAGGTACATGGCCATTAAGTTCATGGAAATGCCATTTAAAGAATAACGTCAAATAATACATAGGGGTCAGATCCCTAATATCGGAAACTTATGTCCGGATGCCAAATTGCTTGAGATAACAAGCAGTGGTATGTACTAACCTCTATGTGCCTATTAGATGAAAATTGAATTTTTAACAATTTAGCTGGAAACACAGATTTACATAGTACTTACAAGTATGATTCCAGCACCACCAGATGAAGGAGGTGGCATACCCAAGATGTTTAGTCCCATGAATTTACCAGATACAACCTTCTTCACTTTTACTCTATATCTCTCCAAGTCTTCTTTTGTTAATATCCCTCCAGACTTTTGCACATCTGTAATTAAATTAACTCCAACTGGACCATTATAAAGCACATCTGGTCCGTGTTTAGATATTTCTTTCAAAGTATCAGCAAGTCTTTTATTATAACACACATCTCCCACTTGCAGGAGGCTTCCATTTGATGTAAAAATGTCAAACAGTCCTTTATTTGCAAAAATGCCTAATTTTGTTCTGTTCATTTGAAAATACAAATATGGAGATATTTTGAATCCTCTGTCAGCAATCTGTGCTGCTGGCATCACCAGTCTGTCCCATGGAAGTTTTCCATAATGCTTCCAAGCCTCATGCAAGCCTGCAACTTCCCCTGGAACAGCTATTGAGAGAGCACCACTTCCTTTAAGTGTAGCATTTCCAGCATACATATTCTGCAAGCATCGGCAAAGAAAAAAAATATTCCTTTTGAACAGAAACTTTTAAAATGCAATTCTCTTAATATTCATTTGAACTATGAAGTGGAAATTTGTAGAAGCCATATGCAAGAGAGAAATAAAGTACACTGAGTTTCCACACTGCGAATGAAGTTGACTAAAGAGTTTACTAAAAGCTTGATTATAGTTCTAGCCTCCAGCTCAATAAACCAGTTTGAACCAGAAGTTCAAAATATTGGTTGTGCTCTTTTGGAGCTCGGGCATTAAACTAAGATTTTATGGTATTGTATTGATTCAATTTGGATTTCTACATGAAAATAAAGTGCTAAATGACATGAATTGATTGCAATTATGAAATATTGTATATTTGGACAATTAATTCTAATTTCTGTGATTTTGCGGTAAATTTTGCATTAATTAATTTTAACTCTTTGTAGGACTCAAGTGGAACCGCATTCGAGCCAAATTGGGACCGAGTCAAGCCATGATTGATAAATTCTATTGACCAAAAACTTCATGATCAAGATTAGGGTTTGATTGGAGCTGAAACCATGTTAATTGGAGCTAAATTGGTTGAGTTGGGTCGCACTTGGGCTAACTCAGGCTGAACCAGCTAGACAAGCCGGCTGTGAACAGTGCAGATTCAAAAACCCAGTTATAAAGAGAAGTGAACAGTGTTTTGACGCGAACACTGTAGCGTAGTTACTGTAGCACCTTCGTCCCGCTTGGTTTTAGCTTAGTTTTCTTCGTTTTCTTCGGCGATTTTCGAGATCTTCTTCTTCCAGATCATTTTCCAGCTTCTAGAGTAAGATTACAAGCCGAGTTTGGGATCAATCGTGGACGGGATTGCACGGCGAGGGTTTTGCCAGATTCTCTGTTCCGCGGCGAGTTTCAGCTGATTATTCTTTGATCCAACCTAATCGGAGCAATCACACCATTCGGAGGGGTTCTCTGAAGGATAGTGAGGGTTCCTGAGCATTGGAGAGATTTTGATTTGAAGGATCTCAAGCTGATAATCTAAATCTGTATTGGCTCTGTTCGGAGAAGATTCTGAGGGTTTCTGAATTTTCACTGATTTAATCCGATTGCAGATCAATCCAAGCTTGGTTTGATAGTCTTTTCTCTTGGATTTCTGATGGTTTCCTCAGATCTAGTGTGACGGCTAGATTGGAGAAAGAATTGGAAGGGAAGAACCGAAATACTTAGTTTTCCTTGTTTCTGTCCATTTCATTTCTGTAAATCTCATTTCTGTAAATTGAACGTTTGATGTTGATCTTGAATTCGGTTGATTGATTAATTCATCACTTTGATTAGTTTGTTTTGGGTTGTTTAAGTGATTTCCTTGTTGAATGTTCAGATTCCATTAGGTTCAATCCTTAGGCCAAGTTCTGAAACGTAACTGTTCTGTTTCAATAATGTTACTGTTCACCGTATCAGTATTTTGATCAGAGAACTTATCAGCTCATTTGGTAGCTTAAGTGTTAGTTTCATTTGATAGATAATTGCATGTAATTGTTAGATTGCATTTGTGGTTTGTAAGCTAGGTTGGTTTCGTTATTAATTCCAATGCTTGTCTTAGTTAATTTGTTATGCATTGCATTTCACATTTTAGATGTTGATTTTAATCAATTGTTAGAATTTTGAGAATTGTATTTTAGATTCACAACCGTTAGTTGAATTCTGATTTCCTACAAATAGAGAGAGTTGAATTTCGAATTTCATAAATTGAGTTGATTTGCATTTTCAGTTTATTTAGATACTTTAAAGTGCATTTTCAGATTAGTAAATTGCATTTCTCATTTGTTTTCTGATTTTAATTTTCATTTATGTTGAACAACATCAAAACCCCCATCTATATTTGAAAAACCCAAAAATAACGACATCTTAGCTTGATTCATACAACTTCTCTACTAGTCCTTGGAAAATACGACTCGTGGCCCCTATATTACGTTTGTTTGTGAGCTAAGGGTTTTCGATTATAAATTTTAATTTGAGGCTCATTCGTGACACTAGTTGTGGGCTTATCATCCCACGATCATCTGAGGAGGTAGATGAGAAGCTGCATATCACGACGGAGGAGGGCATTCGACCTTTTCCACTTCAACAACTTCGTCTGTCTGTCGGGGCTGGCAGTAATAGAAACGCAACAATCCTCAAGTCAATCACGAAGATACTTTCCATGATCTAATAACTAATTTAGCATCAGCTTTTACAAATATAGTAAAACTGTATATATAGTTTTAATTCTTCTTTCAGTGTTTTACCGCATCATCACACTTGTGAGGGATTCACCTACTTTCAAGATGATCAACATGTTATAGTCAACTGAAATCATTTTCAACTAACAAATATTACATTTTGCGATAAAGATTTCACCAAGTTGGCTTCTTAGAAAGTATAATGCATTTCAGAGTCTTCAAAGAGAAAGGGACAAGACGTAGGGTGGTCAGCATATCTACTCCTTCATGACAATAATTCAGATCACGCGTAGACTCTTTAAAGAAAAAGGATCCATGCTTTAACAGTGCTATGCTTTAAACATCAATAGGGCATTCGTACTTTTGTTCATCTCTGACAGTCAGAAATCGTTAAATTGAATTATTCAGTGTGGAGATAAAAAAGCTTTAATGAACCCGACGTGAATCGAACACGCAACCTTCTGATCTGGAGTCAGACGCGCTACCATTGCGCCACGGATCCACAGACATTTAGTCTTAAAATTTAACTAATATATAGTATGTTCATATTTCTCTCTCTCTCTCTTTTTTTTTTTAAAATCGCTTCTAATGAGAAAGAATTTTTTTTTATTTTTCAATAAATAAAAGAAAATCTCAACTTATCACCTGGCATGAAAATAATAATACTGAATGTATAACTTCTGGCAAAATCGAGCTATAAGGAGATATATGGAGGTTCAAATATCTTTCACTAAATTATCATATTCTAAAATTCAAAATGAATCTTGTAGTTCAATTGAAGATATGTATTTTGCAAAGGAGGCTTTGAATATTGTAATATTCAGATATGAGAGCATTATAGACTTCCTCCCTGTATTGAAGTAAATGAAATAATTTTCATAAAATTTATTATCTTTCAATCATGAAATATAAACAGCGAATGCATTACCTGGGGGTGTGTTTGGAGGTAAGTTATCATGCATAACTTTCATAATATGATTATCAGTTAATGTAATCATATAACTAAATTATAGAGAATAATACCGTATAATTTCGCTGTTCGATTGGTAATGTAATAAAAATTTATTTGTTTGAAAATTTTAGTGTATAAGTTAGTTTAAATTTTTAGGGAATAAAATATATAATAATAACTTTTATTATTAATAGTGATATATATAAACCAATCGCGATTGAATTTCTCATTAACCTTGGGAAAAAAATCTGGCTCTTCCGAGGTAATCACATTGCAGCTGGATTCCCGTTAACCCTAGAACAAAGCTCTTCCGAGGTAATCGCACCGCAGTTGGATTCTCATTAACCCCATAATAAATAAAACCTCGCTCTTACAAGTTAATTGCATTCTGGATTTATAATCATACTGACTGTTTGTTAATGTGGTAAGCATAGACTCGCTCAACTAGCTCATTACCTAAACTAAACCAAACAAGGTTAAATAATATAATCTTATAATCAAAATTATCAACAATAATCTTGAACCAAACGATATTGGATGAACACGATTAAATAATATATAACCTTGTAATCAAGATTATTAACGATAATCTTGAACCAAATGCAGGTATTGGATGAAATTTATCGCCAGAGCAGATCACTTCTGCATTCTGTTCAGGCAGCTCGTTGCCGACAAAAATTCACAAACAAGTTGACACTTGAGCACAGTTTCACTTATTGCTCAAGTTTCTTCCCAGATTACTCTCAAGATTTTTGCAGTTTTGAAACAACAGTATGAATAAATAGCTTCTACAACTGAAATAAACACGTTATAATCATAATCATAAAATGTTATTCCAGTGTCAGAAAGTTTATGTTGAAAACAAAGATTGATCTGTTACTGAAAGTAGTCTGGCAAGACAAACGGTTGGGTGACTTCTTAGACCAATATGGTTTACAGGTAGATTTTCAAATGACAATAAAAAAAGAATTTATTTGTGTCTCTCTTTAAATTAATCTAGAATTTATTGTTTTCCATCTGAAAGTCTGTTTGTATCAAATAAATCATGCTTCTCCAGAAACCTAAAAATGGTTTCCTTTGGAATTTTGATGTTTCTTGATTCCTAGTTGGACTGCTCTGAGTCAGTCATATTGCTTATGGAACTTCTCTTCCATTCAGATGCTACATATGTCTGGCTGATTATGAAAATGGAAAATAACATTTTCCATTAAACCTGCTTTAAATCCAATTCAATGAAAAAGGTAGAAATCGATAGGACCAATTCAGTTTCAAAACACCGGAGAAATCAAAGATTGACTTATAAAGTTTATGTAAACTGTTGCTCTTAAAATTCATCTCTGTGAATTCTGCATCACTTTGGGAGGCAAACATCACTTTGGCATACTCTAGAGATCAATTGATAATACCTGGATCTTCTCAGCTGAGGTTAGTTCTAATTAGACCACTAACGAACACCTTTACTGGTCCCTAAATCAAACAAATCATTATGATGACTCCAGAAACCATATCTCACATACTGAAACTTTCTTCCTTCAAGAAAATAACAAACATTCAAATTTTTGTTTTTAGCACATATCAAACTGTTAAATATGAACAAAATTGTTGCCCTCAATGTTATGTTTTATTCGCATGGATGTCAGTAAATGGATGAACTATCCTCGACACCAAAACAAAGCGCACTGAAAGTAATAACTGGATCAATTGCAAAACTTTCCAGAAGTACATTTGGACATTGCTCTAAGCCAGCGTCAAATTTCCTAGCTGACGTTATGGAATGAATCAATAATGGCATCAGTGAGGTATTCGCATTTGGCAAGAGAGAGTCCAGCCAAAGATATTCTTCCGTCCTTGGTCATGTAAACATGCCACTTGTTGGTCATATTATCGCTCTAACAACAAAAAAAAAAAAAAAAGAGTACAACATGAGATGTTGTCATGTGATGTATGGTTTTTAATCTGGAAAAAATGTACAAGAAATGCTAGTTTAATTATGGCATTATGAGATATTAGAATATTAGTACCTGTGCTTTGTTTAAGCCAGTGTAGGAGAACATGCCAATTTGCTTAAGGATAAAAGACCAGTCCTTGCCGCTTTTATCTTTCTGAATGAGATTCTCGTAGAGTCTTTGCCGGACGTTCTTTATTCGTCCAGCCATTATTTTCATCTCCTCTTTCCATTCACTGAAAAGGTTTGGGTCTCCAACAACATTGGCAACTATCCTAGCACCGTGAACAGGAGGATTGGAATACATTGGCCGGGCTAGTCTTTTGAGCTGGCTTTTCACCCTGATTATAGAAGGTGAAACAGATGAAATAGGAGGTAGAACTAACTTTAGGTGTATAGCACACAACACACCTTACTGCAGCATCTGAAGATGAACAAACTACATTTATAGCTCCAATCCTTTCCGCATACAAACCTAAATTTTTACTGTAAGACTGCGCAACGAAAAGCTCCATGCCACGTTTGACAAATAGTCTAACGGAATATGCATCTTCATCGAGGCTTCCACTAGCAAAACCCTAGAAGTTTGTTTCACGACTCAACATAATTTGAGCTTTGAAAAGGAAAGGAAATTTGTAAAACAAGATTACCTGATATGCAACGTCAAAGAATGGAATGTGATTCTTCTCTTGAATGACATCAGCAATCTTTTCCCATTGCTCAGGAGTTGGGTCAATTCCTGTTGGATTGTGGGCGCATCCATGTAGTAGGACAAAAGATCCATCTGGTGCTGCCTAAAGCAGAGAGAAATTGATTATCTTACTAAAAGGTACATGGAAACAAACAAGCATTAAGTATTCATACTAGGAAAGAGAGAACTCGTATGTATTAAACATACTAAAAAGCCCAAAATTATTCCAATAAAAAACGAAAATAAAACAAAAAAAACCTACTATATATAATTTAATTAACTCAATGGTCCTTCCTCTGAAAGCACCAAACTATACAAGTGGATGGTGGGGCTTATACACCACCAGACATTGTGATGATACAATAATATGGAGAGAGAGAGAAAGGGTGTACCTATACATTTAGAACTAAGTTAAAATTAAAAATGCAATTGCCAAGAAGACTCAACAAGACTGATAAACCAAGATCACTAGTAACATAATTCAAGGATTACAAATACCAACTACACTAAAAAAACAAAAAACAAAAAAAACGGTATTGAGAGATCGTTTCTATCATTGGATACCATTTGGAGTCTAAAATGCTAAAACAAACAAAAAGAATGTCTCCAAAATGTATCAATCAGATGCTGAATGCAGAGCTGGAAGCAACAAAGAATGACTATAAAACATGAGAAAGTTTAATGGCTTTCAAAACATTCAAATTGTAAAAAAAAAAAAAACTCATTAAATTTTCTAAAATGACATCGTCATTTGATCACCAAATGACTGAATGTTTATATGTGAAGCAGATCAAGGTTCCAGCATATGACAAAAAAAATCATTACCTTAATGTCTGCTACCATTCCATCAAAGTCTAATCCAACTGTCCTAGGGTCATAATAGCGATATTCAGACCAGGGAACCCTAGCATCATTGAAAATGTTCCTGTGATTACCTGTTAGCCATATAAAAAATTTATTAAAATCATGTCATATTGGTCATCCCTCTATTTACATTCTAAGAAAATGTAAAATTTGTTCACCCCAAGTTGGAGAGGATATCAAAACTTTTGAATCAGGAAAATATCTTTGTATAAATGCTGCTGCAAGGCGAAGAGACCCCGTCCCTGAAAGCCCTTGAACAGTTGCTAGCTGAACAATCAAAGCTAATAGTCTGTTAGGAAAACACCAAGACAAATTTAAATGAACTCTCTCTAGTTTTGCACAAAACCTATGTCAAGACTCACACATGGAGGTTAATATGCCATGGTACCAATTAGTTGCAACCCAAAATTTTGAAAATTAGCTACTGCTTGCAGCCAGACTTACCAATGCTAGCTTAGATTGCTGTACTAAATACCAGGTACGCCAAGAAACAAGAGATTTACTATATCGCAAAGATCTATTTTCTTAACATCAATACTGGAGAATGAAAAGTTTAAATAAATGATCAAAATGATATGAGACATACCCTTCCTTCCTTGATTACAGGATTATCTACTCCTAGTAATAAATCTGCAGTCGCTTTATTAAAGGCAGCTAAACCTTCAATAGGAAGATACTGCAATGCCAAGAATTAACCAAAAATCAGAAAAAATTATTGTCAGCAATGACAACACAAGAAAATTGAATTAACAAAAAATATAATATACCTCCTTGTTTTCTCCTCCTTCCAGCATTAGCTTTTCTGCCTATGAGGTGAAATGGCAATATGTACATTTTAGTCACTAAATATAAGTAATTACTAAAAGATCTCCAATTTGTAATCGATAGCACAAAGATCAGTGAGAGAACAGCACTTTATAGGATGTGTGTTTATAATACATTAGAAAAGAAACTAATGAAAATTATTAAGCAACAATTTTTACCTTCTTAACTACATTTAGCACATAGGGTTGAAGTTCTTCTGTCCTGTAAGCTCCAACACCAAGGTTAAGTTTCAGATCACTTGTGTCAGCTCTGAATGCCTCAGAAACCCCAAGGATAGGATCTGGAGGAGCCATGGTAACACCCTCAAAACGAGAAGAACTAACTGCGACAGCCATACTGACTCGAGTGAAAACCTGAAATTTTCAAAAGTTGACTATTGTGTTCCAGGTACAGTAAATATTAATACCAAGGGTAAAAGTGACTATTGAATTTGAATCTGAGGACCAAAAGATATACTCTTCCGGTTTCTGATGTTTTTACAGAATTTTCACTTCATGATCTTTTCTAATGTCAACTGCAAGCTGTTGAAACAAATTGTTTCATTTCTGAATATTCCGAGTTTCACTTATGCCACACTTCCTCAGGCTGGTACAAAATAATTATAACATTGAGAACACATCGTTTCAGCATGCACTGTCCTTATATATCACAAGTAGTTGTACCATATTCAGATCGGCAAACACAAGGTACATGGTGGCTTCAAAAAGAGTGAAAATGGTTAACTAGAAGAATAGCACATGTAATGTTGGCAAAACTTTCTAACTTCTTTGTGGGGTATTTGAGAACAATAATAAAAAGGCAAGCGATCGCAACAGGTCATCAGATTTTTAAATAGACACAGTCCAATTAAGAAAGCACATAATGCCACGCACAGGGAGTAGTGTATAAATTGCAAATGCATATGACCTCAATTTATGTCTAGCAGAATTCTGAGATGAAAGCATTAAGAAATTCCAAAGCAAGCATAGACCTATTAGCAGTATTGCTGAACAAATATATTCAATAGGTTCATGCAAAATTAAAATTTTGTAATGCTTGATAAATGAAGAAATAGCTGTCAGCATCTTGAATAAATCATGCTAAGATTGTTTGTCCAAGTCCAAGAAAAACACGTGCGTATCACAGAGAACAGTCAAGTAAGTTAAGCAGGAAAGCTTTCATGCACTTAAGCAAATACGATTAGGAATTGAACGACTATAGTACATCGTTTTTACTCGTACCATCTTAGACTACTATATAAGATCCTCATCGCATGTCATTACCAAACATAAATAGTTATTTTTCCCAAAAATGTATATGTACATAAATAGTTATTTTTCCCTAAAATGTATATGTTTCTTTAAGTATATCTCAACCTCTCCAAATGAGTCCAAATTGTCAAGAGAGGACAAGGAAACAAGAAACAGTTGACAGTAACATGCTCACAAAAAAGCTAACTACAAGTGGAACTTAAGCCAGAATTTAAGCTGCAATAGGTAACCTGGCGAGATCAAAGAGAAAATGATCATACCTTCCCCTTGAAAAGGAGATCCGCATGTTTCTTTCCGAATCCAATCCGCTGCTGAAATAGCGAAGCGATTCAGCAACCAGCACAAAACTTGACCTCAAGAAAATCAAGTAGCGAACTCCGATCCAGAAAAAAAACAACAACAAGAGAATCGAAAGCCTAAACCTTGGGGTTCCCCCGAAGGGACACTAAGGAGGCAGATGGCACAGAGATAGCGACGGAAGCTACGTTCGAAGCCATTCGATCTGATGAGGAGAAGAAAAAAAGGGATCGAATCACATTCCTGAACAAGGACGATAATAAGAATAAACAGAAGAGGAAAGGATTTCGATCGGTAACCTCAGTAAAATCGAAAGGAAGAGACAGGAGGTGCGATAAGATCGCCTGAGTGGATCTCTTTCCACCCGACTATCAATTTGGGCCCCCTTAAGTACAGTGAATGCCGTGGCGTGATATTTAATTCGACTTAATTCCTTTAAATCTATTTGTGGTTTTTAATTTATTGGAAATACACCACAAGCTGTCACGGTGTCTTCAAATGAATATTATTAAAACTATATTATGTTTTTCCTTATATTTTGCAATAGATGTGTTTTTTATATTAAAAAAACTCGTAGAAAATTAGTACATGCCTTTTAACATGAGAAAAATCGCATAAAAACATGTCATTCAAAAAGGTGCTCCCTCTATCTTCCAAACATATATTAAGTATTCGATTAAAATTAAATTAAATCTAATTAAATTAAATTAATCAAAATCAAATTAAATTTTTTTAATTAATCAAACTGATTAAATTTTTAAATAAAAATCAAATAAACAGATAAAATATCGATTAATATAATTTTTGATCAAATTAATAAAAATAACTAAATTTTTTTTAATATTATAAAAATTTATTAATTAATTAAGAATTTTTTATAAATTTAAAGAATTTATAAATTTTTTTATTTTAATGAATTTGATTTATTCAACTTAATCGATTTTAAAAAATTTTAAAATCAAAATTAATAAAATTAATCGATTTTTTTATAAAAAATAATTAAAATTCTAAATTAATAAAATTTATTTATTTGATTCAGCGGAGTAGGTTCTCAGACAAGTTCTTCACCGTGCTAGTTTGCTTAAATGATATAACATTGTTACTGCTAGAGGAGTTCTGTGGTCGTTTAAGTGTTGTGGTCTTCGGCAAAGTACTCTATTCATGCACTGATACTAAGCAGGTATGTCACGTCCACAATTGAGACATTGGTAAAACTCATAAAATCTATTGAGGTTTGGAAAACACTAGACTCATCGAGTTTATTGAAGAAGGGAAGCTTCAGTTACAGAATTTTGCATGCACTGAATGGAGTACATTTTCGTGTGGACGTGTGAATGACTGAGGGCACATTTGGACGGGCTCAGCTCAGCTCAGCTGTGCTTCTTCCCTCCGGCCAAAATACGTGATATTTGCAGCCCTCGGCTGAAGGCCTGGTTGAACAGTAGCCTTGTCTGGAACTCCGACACGAACGGGAACCAGGCCAAGACGGCCACCGGCGAGAAGATCACCAGCCCCATCACGTACTCGTAACCCCTGGCCAACGCTTTGACGGAGCCCCACAGTCCCAGCCCCTTCACCACTGGCCTCAGTGCCTGTGAAATCTGCACCGCCACCAACGACAACGAAAACCAAGCGCAAGTTTAAGGATTTAGTCTCTAAAATCCTCCAGTCTGTCTACATGAAAGAGAAGTGATCAGCTAGTTAACAAGCTTAATTGATGATACTTCACCTGAAGCAAAGCCCAACCAGTAGGCATGAAAGCGAGGATGCTGCAAAAGATGTCTCCTACAGTTAGATTGAGGAAGATGAAGAGAATGCTCAGAGTTCCCACAAATCCAATGAAAAGTAGCAGCTTAAGCAGCCGGAACAAGAGCTGGAAATCTGCGCTAAACTTCTTCCTCCCCATCGACACCACCTGCACACGAGTATTTTTGGCAAAATGGAAAAGAAAGTATTGCCCAAATTGAGAGAATCTACTAAGCTGGTAGTCAGACAACTGACCTTCAGTATCAAAAATACCGCTGCAATCACGAACCAGGACAATCCGTACACCTGATCAATGCAGGAACATCAGAAAATATGCAAAAGATTACATTATGTTAGATCATCTAATGGGTCTTTTGTGATGCATATCAAGCAGAATAGTTTCACCTCAATCGTCTTTTTATGTTCAGAGTGAGGTAGAACAACATAGACAAATAATTTAGAACACTGAGCTTGAGGTATCTGGAATAACTTACTATGATGTTTGTGTCGCCATTTGAAACATGAAGATGATACACGATGCCATATTGGAAAATGAAGAACCGCAAAGAGAGGACGATTTCCCAGAACCTCCCTAACAAACCGGTTGACTGCAAATGTTCTTGTTCTTCATCCCACCAAGATTCCCAACTCTTGTTTGCTGGCACACCAATTCCACCCCAACTGTTTATCCATTTGCTCCAGTCATCCCAGTCTTCCACTATCTTTTGCCATTCGAAGCCTGAGGGGTTGAAAAGGAATGGTGCGAACAGCCATGTACCAACTAGGAACCACATCGATGATGTCAGAAGCATATAAACAATTGAATCAGTAGCCACTGAACCATAGATCTGATAAACTATCAGCATTATCATCAGCTCCAACCCTTTAACAAAGTGGCTCCTTGAATACATCCTATAATTCTCAGCGAACTTAACATGCCGGACAACGAATCCTCGTCCTGTGGCTCTGTATTTAGCTCCACCATGCAGCACTGTTCTTCCAAAGTAATGAGACTTTGTTCCTAGGGAGAATGTGAAGAACACAGAGCAAAGCTGAAGCTGCATTATGATGAAGTCACCAAGGGCGGTCCTGAAACCTCTTTCTAGTGCAATCTCCATTATCATTGGTAAAGCCATTAGCAAACCTAATTGAACCACCGACTGAGATGCCATTGCTGACTCCAAAGCAGTATTGCCTCTCTTCCTTGCCTGCTTCATAATAGCATCCTCCATCCCACTCAGTGACAAGTAGAGTCTTCCGTACAAGAAGGAATAAACTATGATCACGACCAACTGCATGTAGCATAAAGAAGTATTAAGCAGTGATATTCTTTGCTGATAAATAATCACAAATTAATATTTTTAGAGAAGAATATGAACAAATGATGGGCAATAAAATGTAAATATCTGAAATGTAAACAAAGGAACATGCGTTACCATCGAGCTGATGTAGAATCCAACAGTTGTAAAATAACATGACAGCATTCGGAAAAAGTCAAAACGATGCCCCAAGCGATAGATATCTCTGCTAAGTATCTGCTCTCCATTGCCACAGGCCACTTTTGCTTCGAACAGGGAGATTTGGTTAAGTCCAACATCACGACCTTTTCCAACCTGGATATATTCATGATGGGTGATATTTCCACGCCTTAATGTTGAGTTAAAGCCTGATAGTGGAGAAATATGAGTTAGGATGGCCATAAGGCTCAACAGGATCTAAGTGGAATGTTTTCAAGTAGCATCACCAGCAAATATATCTTCACTTAAATTGATCCCTCGAGATGCCTTACTGATGCCACCTCTAGTTATGTGAAAGATTCTATCAAACACATCTGGGTGGCCATAATGGAACCGAACTCTGGAAAAACAGATAAAAAGATAAGAAGGAAGATTTTTGCCTATACGAACTTAAAGGGAAGCGATGAACTTACTTCAAGGGGCTTGCTAGGACTCTTTGTCCAATTGTCACAAAACTTGTTTCCTGATTTGACATAAACCATGCCAAAGATGAAACACTGCAATAAACATAAAGCACTCTAAGTCATATGTCCACACGATAGGAACAACGCATAATTTTAGAACTGATCATTTAATTTTACCTTCCTGTGAAAATATGCTCACGGACACCAAGGATGGTAGGTTGGCGTAGCCCATGGTCTTCGTTAAATTCTTCCAGAAGATTGCGCATTTTAAATGCCTCCTCTAGATAATTATCCTAAAGTTTCCGTAAAAAAAGGAAAAACAGGAAAAAGAAAAAGAAGAATCCTGATAAGCTAAAATCTATAAAAATCATTAACCAATTCAGAGATTTTTATTACTTGATTCATATCAATGGCCTGAAGAGCTTCACCACGAGTGAAGATTATTGCATGATTTTGATTTTCTGGTTTCCCTTCACCTATCTTTGCTGGCCCTGGTAATTTTATCCTGTATATTTCCTGGAAGAAGAAAAATACATATCAGTATTTCATGAATTCCGTTAGTAATGCTGATGAGTTTGTCCTAAAATTGTCACCTGATCATGGTTGTCGACAGCTTTTACTAGCACAGAGTAGTGTACCTTCTGAACCTTGTCACCATCTCTTTCTTCAACTTCATCAATATATGCAACACGAAGGGAAGGGTAGCTACATTTATGGAATTTTTATTAGATACAATTGTAACACATACAAGAATGAGCAAAAAAAAAAAAAAAACAGACATGTCATTCTTTTCTTTCTGTAAAGGAACTGTCATTTTGATGTGCAAAAACAAGACATACTTAACCATCAAATTCAAAATGTCCGTTGCACGCCGATCTCCAGACCGTTTTTGATTGCCATAAATTTGGCATGTCGCAACATATGTGAATTTCATATCTGCTATAGCCTCAAGTTGAGCACACAATGACCTTTGGCTCCTCTTTTCTTCCTCTGTTGGATCGGTAACTACTTTATAACCCTCAAGTATCTCTGCAGAAGGAAAATCAGAGAATATGGAATATCATGCAAAAGATCTTTTTTCCAGGTATTAAAAATAAATTTTTGAAAAAAGAACTAACCACTTTCTTGAGCCATGTCAAGAAAAGCCTGGAGCTTCAAAGCTCTGCGATAGTACATCATGCCTCTCACTACAACCATACATATGCAAAGTTGTTGTCAAAAGTCCTATTTGATAATAATACTTTCAGGTACGTGATCAATTTTTTACCAGTTCTACTAAGTGTTTGTCCTCTAAGAGAAGCCCAATGACGAAGCTGCAAAACATTTTCTTCATTTGACCAAACCTCACTTTCTCGTTTGCAATTGATTCTCTCCATAAAATTGTTCCATTCATCTATATCAATCAGATTAATGTAACTACAGAGACAACAAAGAAGCAGCAGTGGAAATAGCTAAAATAGATTTTTAAATGAACTACAAAGAAGCAGAGACTAAACCTGGATAGATCTTTTGCAGGTAAAATATTATAGAGATACCATCTTCATTCTCCAAATCCAGATCACTTTTTGAAAACACAGTTTCCTCACTGTAGTATGGTGTCATTACACTGCAAAATATTTTAAATTAAATGAAAGTGATGAGAGATAACTTTCATGAACAAGTTACATATTACATGTACTAGTCCATCTTCTTGGCATTGATAAATTGAGTAGATACCTGAATGACAACATTTTACGAACTCTAGGAGCACGAGGCATGTCCATAAATAAAGAATTTGAGAAAAATTCTATTCTTCTACGAGCTTCAAGGTTTGTGGGAACATCAGTTGCAGATTCCTTTACTGTCAATAGGAGGTAAAGCCGTTTAATCTGCAATAAAGTAGAAAATTAATGGCTTCTATCAATATAATGATTAGCATAGGACTGATTTTCTTGAGAAACACCTGTTCTTCCCAGTGTGGGGTGAGTACAGGAGGAAACACTATTGCAGGTTTTGAACCTGTACCCGCAAAAAGTTGTCTTCGGGGAACTGAATCTCTATTACCATGCCCCAGCTCAACTAACTCGCTGAAATCAATGTTGAAAATCAGAAGTTAAAAGACAATCAGATGACTTATTTCTCCTCCCCAAAAAGCACCAAATTAACTATTCAGATTGAGTATAATATTGTACTAACTGGATCTCATTAACCATCATATCACGGGAGACTACTTCTAGCATGTCTTGCAGCAATAATACAACTGTATCAAGTTTAGCTGCATCACCCTCTTTCTGCAATATGAAAAGGAGAGAGTTTATAATCCTCCTTTTCAGTCTAGTAACCAGCAGGGAGGAGGACGGAGAGACCAATTCACATAATATGACTCACCAAGATATCAAGAAGCTCCACAAACTTCTTACATAGTGTTGGTAGGGCACTCATTCTAAAATTGCTAAGAAATGTATTCTTTGCAATGTTAGCTTCAATTTCTTTAATAATGATGCCAATAATCCTGTAGCCAGCAAGGAAATTTAATATGAATTTAAACATGACAAAATAGGTCTGCGAAAAAAAAGAATTTATATTTAAATTTTCAGAATCCAGTAACAGGAGGCTTGCATCAAACCTTTTCTCATTCTCCCCGACTACAAGAAGGTTAAGGACAAGCTTAAAGGACTCATAGCACTCAATAACAGCGCATTTCATGTACTCATCAGCACAGATACGTTTCCAGAGATCAGCATCCTTAGCTTGAAACTGGGCAGCTGTATCCAATGCTACTGGTATCTGCTCAATAAATACATGTATTGACAGAGGAAACCTTGAAAGTAACAAGACTAAGAAAGCATCATAATTGTGTCAATAATTACCTTGCTAGATAGCAGGAACGGTGGCCATTGTATTACCTTCAAGCTGGGATCTGATGAGTAAGGAACTAGCAAAAGATCCATTTCCCTGAATCACCAAACTAGATTGAGTCTCCAAGTAACTAAACCAACAATTATTGTGCGAAAAGATAAACAAATAAGTTAGTTTGAGGCCTTTCCTATCGCTTATAAGGTCTTCCTCCCGGAAGCTACATATTACTTCATTCCATAGCTGAGCAAATTTTGCTGCTTCAGTTCTCTTATTTGGAGAGGCCTAATATTGATAGGTGTTAGAACAAGGAGCTGAAATTCCAATATGAGAATATATTCTACAGTTTAATGAGAACCTCAGCAAAGCGCTTCGAGAAAGAGAATCCCTTGTTACGAACTTTCTCAGATGGTACAAGGCATGTGTTGAAAGCCCCAGGCAATGAATAAAACCGTGATCTCAGCATGCTTAGTGTTCGAATCTACAAGAAGACAAATGCAAGACTTAGAAAAAGTTAGAAATAACAATAAATAAATAAATGATGTAGCTTAATATGTCAAGCATCGAACTATCAATCACTATCAAACAGAAAGAATAAACACTTCGTACATTATCATAAGTCATTATTCTACTTAACAGGTTATAAATAGATCAATTTATTAAGCACAGAAAAACCAATGAATATGTAAACATATTAAATTTCAAACAGTGTCAACATCAAATACAATTTAAAATGGAAAAATGCATGAAAAAAATATGTCAAAACACATTTGTTCAATATACTATCAATTGTTCCCCATGATTGGGGAAACAAAAGAATTAAACATTTGAAAGAACCAAAAAGGGAGAAGCTAAGAAAATCTTTTGTCAGGGTTTGCTAAGTAAGGTAAGGTTTATGGTGTTCAATAGCATAGACATCAAAAAATTAGAACATCTGGTACTTGGATCTTCATTTGTCAAAGACCTAGAATCAGACACAAGTGTGGTCAACAACACCAAGGAGACCACAGCTCCAAGGAGAGGGGAAAGGTGCACCTTCCACAATAGGTAGTTGTCGCTAGTAACCTTTGCTTGTAAGAAGACATGGCATTGTAACAGATATAGAGGTGGACCATGGAAGGGGAAGAAGAGATTTATCATGTATGTGAATCAATTTGTTGAGCAGAGAAGCTCTGGTATCATGAGAGAGTAGCACTGAGAAATGAATGAGATATTTGCTTCTTGATGAACTCTTGCAGATTCACTTGTGAGAAATATTTGAAAATTTTATTGCAAGAAGTGTCTTTGCGTTTGAACTAGCAACATTGATGCTTCAAAATTCATACCTCTCCAAGTCGACCAAATGCTCCGGAGAAACCTCCACATAATGTTGAGAAAATTGCATACCATATTTGAGTATCCATGAAGTAAACCTGTGAAAAATTTTAAAATAGCATAAATGAGTTTTTGAGGTTGGATACACTGTATTATGAAACATAATATTAGCAATGACCACAGAGAACCATATGGGCATACCAATACCACAGGAGCCCAAAGTGAAATAATAGCACCATAGTTGCCACGAGCTGCAGCAGCGAGAAGAACAGTTTCAACAATTTAAATCTAAATAATGTGTTGTGTAAACTTGGCACTAAGAAAACAGGAGCTATGCATTCTCACCATTGGGGAAAAACTCATGCCACACAAAATGTGTATCATGAACATTGATAATGTCCTTTGTGGGCTTCACAAGAGGTTGTATCTGTTACACAACATGTGGAGAGAAAGGATGCTCTCAAATCTTGCATTATGCTATGACGTGTGAAAACTAATATAAAAGAGAGGGAGAAATTGCCTGGATATAATAACTAAATGCAAACTTGGAAGATAGCAACAACACCCAAAACAATGTGTACCTTCAGGAAAAAAAATCCAATTAAAAAAATAAAAACATATTGCAGAAAACAACTACATACAAACTTACTTGAACAGTGCAAATTGACTTTCATGCATACCACGCCCAACATAAATCATTGGCTGAGAAAAAGTTGGAGAGTTAGCTAATCAAGACACAAGAAGCGTGTGTGTTGTGTGTGTGGGGGGGGGGGGGGGGGGGGGGGGGGGGGGGGAGATCTAAGTTTACTAATAGAGAGTGAAAGAGAGCTTGTATAGTAATTAAGAACAAAGAAAATAATTACGAAAAAGAAAAAAGAAATGGAAAACATGTGGCTACATACTTGAGACCACCATAGGAGCATTCGGACGACACCCCAATCTGAATTCTCTATCCATCTTCGAAGCATAGGAAATAGGAATAAAACTCCATTTAAGACATTAGGCAACAAATATAATAACACAGCCGCAATATATAGAGGTGGTATGCCATTTAGCTGATGTAAGTAATGCCCAATGTTATTCCAGGGCAAATTTATCCATGTAGAATTTGTATAGCTTAGAGGAAGGATTATGGCCCATGCAAGACTCACTAATATCTTGAGGACATTTCTTGAGACATCAGTAAATTTCCATCTGTGGTAGCCAGGGAAATTAAGAACTAGATCAAGAATACCTGTAATAAAAAATAAAAAAAAAAACAAAAACAGTGGGTTCAAATAAGTGAAAATAAGAAATCATGATATTTATGATCTTAGAAACAGTGAAACGGATCAAATAAAAGTTAACATTAATGATTTCTGCAATATTCCCTTTAAAAAAACAAAATTGGAAGTGCAAGAACCTTATACAAACTGGCAAATCAGTAAATGAAGCTAATTCAAACAAAATGATGTTTGATTGTTTCCAGCCACACAAATTTGTTAGAATATCAGAATGTCAAGTGAAATTAGAATAGGTTCTCCAACTAAGATGAGATGCACTAAAAATAGTGACTATATATTATATCACTTTTGTGCAAACAATGAAATGTTGTGGGCGAACGAACGAGATTTGTAAGCTTTAATGAGTGAGCTATAGTGCCTTAGACTTATGCATTTCAGGCTAATGGTTACCAAAAAAATTGATATGTATTATCATCTGAGCAAGCAAGTAGTGACAATTTTCCTAGAGCAGACCTAGTCTTAAGCAATGTAAGATAGTTGAAAACTCTTGTTGTCTGATGCACATAAATGCGTGCCACATTTTTTGCTGATTAGGGATGATTGTTAGATTGTGAGCTGGACTTAAGATCTTGACATGACATCGAGCTTTGAGTTGGGGAGATAATTCCATTCTAGTATCACATAGAGTGTAACAAGCTAATGAAAGAAATATATAAACTTATATAAGAGTACCTATAACCTTCTGCTTAAGAATTTTGGACCTAGATCTGACAAATTAATGAATTGGTTCTTTCATCTAACCAAATATTGACAATATACATGAGCCATCTCATGCATAACATCTCTACCAATCATTGTGTGGTGAGAGGTAGCTAAATAGCCAGAAGTTATCTTTTTTATCAATTGCTTTAGAATAGTTTTTCTCATTTTGGTTCAAGAATAGTGTGATCAATATCATGTACATGAATTTTGTATGAAGCAGATAGGATTAACTTCATAATGAAGTTTTTTACTAATTACAAAATCTATATTTAAAAAAATTAAGAAAAAGTTTCAAAGACTTCATACTTTGAAGCAGGCGTAAAAATGCTGCTGTTATGAAAATGCTAGATATCGGGTACAACATGTCTTCCTGAAAAATCTGTGTCAGTGGGTAACCACTCCAGGCCACAATTATCATTGCCTGATCAAATTCCAAAATTGGATTATTACCCAATTATGGTAATGAACAATATATAATCATGATAATACCTGTAATGCAATTGCGTAGAATGTCCACATGCGATCAAAACTTCGAAAAATATTCCAAAATGTTCTGGTCTCAACAAAATTTTCCTTCCCCATGCTTTTGTTAGGCACTTTCCTAGATGAGCGTCCCTGTAAATGAATTTTGTTACTGTGGCAATATATTTAGGAAACTCTATCAAATGATTTAGTTTTTCTTCCACGTCTGTGTAATACCTGGACTGCAGACCTTGATTCCCGTATAGATTTGAAGAACTCTCCATCATCTCTCATGGGCCAGCCCAAAGAAAAGCAATCAGTGGACCTAATAGTTATGCCAATCGAGCTCATGAACAAAATGAGTAATAAAAAGTAAAATTATACAATGCTAATTTCTTTATGAATCTATTCACAGACCAGAAGTACTCATTGAGATCATCATAATTGCACCAAGCTGAATGTGGGGCATTTCCATTATTGCTTTTCTGAGCTTCCTGGAGAGTAACAATACATGTATATAAACATCATCACTTAGTTATTCAACTCATGATGTCACTTAGTTATTCAACTCATGATGTCTTTTCCTTCATCCGAACCTTTTCTATAACACGATAAATTGGACTGATTACTTTCTTCAAGAATGCTTCATCATCTCCTCCATATGAAGACCTAACATTCTCTCCTGTCACTACACTGACATTGCCTCCCAATAGTCCATGTAGCTCATATGCCATCTGATACCATCATGATTTACATGAGCACAAACCAAACAAATTAAGACAAAAAGATCATGCCATTGCAGGTTTAGAAAGGTAAATTCAACATAGAGGACTCACGTTGTGGAATATATAGGACAAGCACTCTGGCATAAAGCGAATGTTCGCAGCTTCACCCCAAATAAGGAGAAACAAACCCATATAGAGAATCTTTCTCTGCTGAATTTCTTGTGGTTGTAAACCTTGTGCAAGCCTGTAGCATATACAGTATTAGACAGATAAAATATTTACAATAATCTAATAGGTGAAACAGAAGGGAGTATATGATACATACCGTAAGCTATGTTTCTTCCCCAAGAATTTACACCATGATTTGTAGTTCTTGAATATTTTGTTCATAACTGCATCCACAGCACGTTCGTCCAACTGTGACAAGAATATTGCTTCAGCTAAACTAGAGTTTTCATGAAACAAAATTATTGCATTGGAAGTGAAGAGATAATCAGATATCTAGTTTGTGTAATCAAGACTTGCTCAACAACTGATGTGTATTATACAATTTGTATGGGGGCAATTTAGGATGCATATAGATAATCAGAATTCTTTTGCGGAGAAAAAGAAGAACAAGAGAAAACTGGCATTCATTTTTACCTGCTACTGGCAACTAGCCTCATAGAAAACTTTGCTAATTGATTATTTGATATTGCTATATGAATAACACAATGTTAAGGAATGCCACATGATGACACAATATCATGGCAGTATAGCACAACGATAACAGTATACACAAGGGACTTTTTTGGTAAATAATCAGAATAAAAGCCAAAGAAGTACACAAGAAGCAACTGGGGCATAAACAATAAACAAGTTCCCCAAAGATGATAGGACTAACTTTGGGCCCTAAACAACATAAGAAAAATTCTATACCATGATCTTGAGTTTAACTATTATTTTTTTAGAATAAAGGGGAGAGAGTTTAAATATTGTTGAATGGCTGAATCAAATAGATCTCATTTCCTTTACAGTTCTGATTAAACAATTTATTAATGTTGGAGTTCAGTGAGGTCTTCCTTAAAATTTATTTGACTTTGCTCGGTATATATTTAACTTCTATCAAATTTTTTAACTGTTAATTGAGTTTATGTTGCTATTGGTGATGCCAGCTACAGTTAGATGCAACTGTTGGAATTTTGTAGTCATCATATTTTGGAAAGAACCATTGACTTACATTCTTCTATTTTGCAGATACCCAACACTTTTTTCCTAAATATAATGGATATTATTATCTACAAGTAAGTTCTGAATAGTTTGGTTCTTGCTGAAAGCCCTCTGTGGAAGCTTAAGCTCTTTTTTTTCTAAGAGGTGTTGAAGCTGTTAGCTTTATCATTGTCATTCAAGTAATAGTTAGCAAATAATCAAGATAGTGTTAAAAAAACACACAAAATAAAAATCTACAAAGTACTATATTCAGATGGCAGAAAACATTAGGAAATTGAGCAAATCTAGTGAATTATAGTTATAAAAATAAATATCCATCTTCTGTATAGATTTTTTTTAGTTTTTTTCATGTAGTTAAGTAACCTCTTGAGTTAACCTATTTATCATATTTGTTAGTTTCACACTAGAAGGCAATACATTTTGTCTTGGAGGGAAAAAAACTTGGTTTTAAGGTAATGATGGTATTTTTTAAGCTAAATGAAGATGGTGTTTTTTTTAAGGCAATATGAAATAAATTAATGGGCAGCCATGAAGTTGAGCAATATATGACTAGGTTATGTGGTACAAATTATGCGCAATAAAGCAAGCAAAGACAACAGGTATAAACATTAGTCATATTACAAGCTTAACATACTTTAGTGAAGGTGTTAAAGAGATTGGTAATCTAATTCTAGAAGCATACGTGCCTTGGTAAGAGGTTCTGGCTTCGGTGATAGTCTTATGTGAACATTGGCAAGGAGCAAGATCAAGTGTTCTCTTTGATTCCTTACATTGTCTTTCTGCGAACAGCAATAGAAAGTGGTGATACTAAGATTCTTGAGGAACAAAAGAAAAAGGAAAAGAAATAGCTCCTTATTTGGAAAATGTTCTACCTGAAACCCAAACGTGACTCTTAACCAATCAAGTAGATCCAATTCTCCTGTTTTCTGTTTTTGCTTATCAACGGAAGGCCAATTCAAACCTCGTGTATTCTTCAGGGCTGCCACAGCTGCTCTAATCTGTCAAAGTTGGGGCAGTAAGTTTAGGTTTCCTAGTCTGTTTAAAGCTTGCAGAATAATGTTTCTCCCGAGAGTTCACTACCAAGACGCATATCATCAAAAGGAACTTAGCAGTACAGACTCTTGGAGTGTTAAGATCAGTACCTCTTCAAGCTGCATGATGCATTGTGAAGAACCAGCGGCATCCAAGGGAAGGATGTTATAAGGTACATAAATTTCTGTCTTTTCCTGAACATCTCTGGCAGCAGCAATGATCTGCTCACAGAGAACCACCACAAGCATAAGAACCCGCGGCAATTTCATACTCTCGTTGCAATTCCAGAGGTGACAAGGGGAAAAAAGAAAAGGACGCAAATTAGATAAACAACACATCGTGGAGGAGACGAACCTCTGGGGCGACTTCTTCGCCCTTCTCAGTCTTGTTAACAGCACAGAGGACTTCAAAAAGGACACTAGCAGTTTGATAAGCTTTCCCGATTTGATCTCTGCCAATAATCAAAAACAAACATATGGATGACAGATCCAAGAATGCCCGAAGAACCCACCAACAAAAAGCAGCGAAGCGAAGCGAAAATAGCGTACCTGTCTGCTTGCTCCCTCTCGTCCAGAGAACGAACGTAACGCTCATAGTACTGCTGATAAAAGCTCTCGATTTCTCGCGCATCGCTCTTTTTCACTCTTTTAGCAAGACTCGGCGTGTTATCCTGCGACGTCGAACTAAAGATTATGCCATGATCTTCAAGCAATCTCCGTTCTCTGAGAATAATCTCTCGAGAAGAAGAGAAGAAGAAGACAGATAATTTTCAAGGAAGTTACCCGCTCGAGGCGCTGAAGGAGACCAGTCTTGAACTGGCGAACTCCGCGTCCGGTTGAGCTCGGGTCGAGCCTGTGCGCCTTCTCGAACGCATAAAATCGGCCTGCAATTGAACAAAAAACAAATGATAATAATCTACCTTTAAATTCTTTTCTTTTCTTTTTTTTTGGAAATTAATTTATGAATTGAACTTTAATTTCTCTAAATAAATAATTTATTTTTTGAAAAAAAATTGAAATGAAATAATTAAAATGCAAAAAAAAAAAAGAACCTACATAGATAAGCCACACGAGGGCGCTCGGCGTCGATCTCCGATGCGACACGAAGGACAGGGGAGATGCTACTGAGCGACGAAGGCACCACCTCGTTGTCGAACACCTCCAACGAGAAGGTCGTCATTGCTGGATTCCTTGTCGATGCCCGTCGCGTCAATCCTTGCGGGCCCGTGACTAAACCCGAGCTCACTCCGCCGGGCATCCCGGAGCTAAATGCTTGCTCTCCACCGGTCATTTTCGAGTCTATTCTTAATTCCTCTAGCTTCCTCGGTATTTATTTCCGAGAATTATAAATTCATTTTTATTTACAAATTTGTTTTTCTTTTTTTATTGATCGGTTGAACTTGACTTTCGTCGGCCCGTCGCTTTACCGCCTATTAAAAAAATCAAGGATGATTAATAATAATAATAATAATAATAATTTTGAAATAAAAAAGTGAACCTTTCAGAGGCGGAGCGATCGCGGGCAACCAAATGAAAAGAATTCGAAAAGAATGAGAGTTAAATATACAGAGAGGAAGGAGAAAAGACCAAGTTAATTCCCTTCTAAATAGGTTCATGTACAAAGAGAAAGGAGGGTCCACCTCATATGGAGGGACACGTGGATGAACTAAATATTATCGATAAGAGTCGCATGTTTATATGTGTGGTCACAACTTAAACGTAGCTAAATGTTAGGAGACCCGCTGGTTAAAGAGTTTGTGGATCTGAGTAATATGAATTAATTAATTTTTTGCATGTGTTATGGTAATATCCTGGACGACCCGGGATTTGGTTCGAGTCTGATCCTGGTCTCATCTATGGGTTCGGTCACCCGCACAGTCTCCTCCTATGCTCCAAAAGAAGTCAAGTCACCCTTCTAGCTCTTTCATGACCGAATCGCTCATTCGGCCACGCCCTCGCCGAATCACTTATTTCGACCACGCCCTGGCCGAATCACTCATTCGGCCACGCCTTCGCCGAATCGCTCATTCGACCACGTCTTCGCTGAATCACTCATTCGGCCACACCTTCGCCGTATCGCTCATTCGGCCACGCCCTCGCCGAATCGCTCATTCGGCTACGTCTTTGCCGAATCGCCTATTCGGGCATGTCCTCGCCGAATCACCCATCGAGCTACGTCCTCACCGAATCACCCATTCGATTACGTCCTCGCCGAATCGCCCATTCAGGCATGTCCTCGCCGAATCGCTCATTCGGCCACGCCCTCGCCGAATCGCTCATTCGGCCACGCCCTCGCCGAATCGCTCATTCGGCTACGTCTTTGCCGAATCGCCCATTCGGGCATGTCCTCGCCGAATCACCCATTGGCCTACGTGCTTGCCGAATCGCCCATCCGGCTATATTTTAGCTGAATCATCCATTCGGGCCTCCATTCACTGAGTCACCCACTCGACTCTTCTTCAGCCGAATGACCCATTCGACCATCCTATGGTTGAATCGGCCATGTGACCCTTTTTTCTTCACTTAGTCCTCGAAGCACTTTGATGCTGAAAGCCTTGCCTCATGTGTCCGTTAGCACGCCTGACCAACCAAGCGACCTACAGTGCCCTAGTACACCTCATCATGATCTCGGACAAAGCCCACGCCTCCCATTAATTAATACTATCTTTTTGCTGCCTGCACGGATGGTGACAAAATAATCACACTTTACCGGCGATGGGACAGGGAACTCGATTGTTCTTGACACCTCATTGATCATGATAAGACATTTCTTAATAATGACGTGACGTGCGCACGCTCATTTCCCCCTCAAAACGACCACTCCCCTGGGCAGGTATCTCTCTCAACCTCTCTGGACTTCTACTCTTCTTTTACGCGTCAAATTCCTCTTCTACTGTTCATCTTCCTCCTGCCTTGTCTGACTCTGAGCGTCGCTTGCCTGCGCCAGGGACCCCCCTGGCCTTCCTACTTACACTTGCTTTGTTCTCAGGACCAGGAGTCAGCAGTACGTCAGACCCGTCCTCCTGTTCTGTGCCAGCTCCGACGAGATTCTTCATTGACCCTGAAGCTCACATCGCCTTTAGCTCCTACTTCATCCCCACGGTGAGGAAGGTCCGGTGACGTGTCCAGATGCACTTCTCAACCGCAACAGCATGATACCGATAATTTAACTTGTTAACATTGTAAATTATTTATAAATAATGTTTATAAATAAAAATCGTAAGCTATATCATCGATAATTAATTCTTAAGTAAAAATATATTACTTATTGTATTATTTAATCAGTTGTATTTGTATAATAACTAAATAAAAGTTAGTATTCACCCATGTTGGCTCCGATTATTTTGAGAGTTTATATTATAACTAATTTAAAAATACCTTGAGATGATTATGTTAGAATTGCTCAAAATATTAACCAGATATCTTTAAATTCGTAACAATATATTCTGTTAATTTTAAAAAAAAATTGGGTAAAATCAAACGAATGCCTATCATTTACATTTTCATACAGATGTCCCATTTCTAATTAAAGTTAAATGAATGTATTATTTGACTTGAATTATTCAAAATATCCTTATATTATTTAATCAATCGATCATATAAAAGTTAGCAATTATATTTTACAATTATAGAAGCTAACTGTTAGCATCTACAATAATAATTTTATATTATTTTAATTTTAGTTCTTATGTACCTTTTTATAATGTGTAAAACTTCATTACTAATTTATAAGGTGATTTTATATCATTTTAATTTTAATTATATGAGTAATAATTTAATTAAAATAATATTTTAATAAACAAATGAAGTACATTTCAAATGAATATAATTTAATCATAATAAATATATAAAAGTTAGCAATTAATTTCTAGTATTAACTTTTATAATGCAAAAATAAATATAATTCAATCATAATAAATATATAAAAATTAGCAATTAGTTTCTACTTATTAGTTAGTTGTTAGATAAAAATAAATATATATATCATAACGTGCGATAATAATACTTTTTGGATAAAAATAAAATAAGAGTCTTTTAATTTTTTTTAATAAGATGCCCAATAATAAAATAATAAAAGAAGAGAGCTTTTTTAAAAAAAATCGCCATTATTTTTGCATATATTTTTATTTAAATGAAGTCGAAATTCGATTCATGTAATATTTTAGTTTATTATTGTTTGCGATTAGCTTTTGGAAAGTCAGTTAGGCTTTTGATGTTTGGTCTTGTATTATAAATTCGGATCATGGCCGACCATTTTCGTCCCACCTCTGGTCGCGCCACCGAGAAGATTGACGCAGAGAGCCAACGAGACCTAACCTTCCCCCGGGAAACTGGCGGCTGTGGCGATGCAACCGAACAGCAAGGAGACGGAAGGGATGGCGCAGTCCCACGCCGCCCTCCAGCTGGAGCTCCAGAACGGCGGCGGAGGCGCCGAGAACGACGATTTCTTCGAGCAGACGATGGCCGGCTTCCCCACCGCCGCCTGGGCACCGGAGTTGGGGATCCCCAGGTCGCTTTTCGGGGCGAAGTCTTCGGAGGAGTCGCCGGACGACGAGGGATTGAACTACGCCCCACCGTACGGTGGGTCGTCTCTTCTCGCCTCGCGGCACCGGATGCACCTCGGCACCTCGCCGGCGGATTCGTCGATGTTTCTCCAGTTCGGTGGGCAGATTCTGTTACATCCTACGGCCGCCGCCTCCGGGGGCGAGCCCGGGGCTTCCTCCGGTTGCCCCTCTCCCTCGGTAGCGGAGGCTCTGGGGTCTCGACTTCTGCCATCTTCGGGGACAGATCCCGAGGAGAAGTCGACCCGCCGTTCGAATCGTCCAATCCCACCGTATGACATCCATTCCTTTAATTGTCTCTACTTGCCCTAATAAAACCCTTCGTTTGGGCTAAAATTTCGATTTTTAATGGCGTGGAAGGAGACTGAGGTGTTGTATAACGACGGATTCACCGGATCGCTTCCACGGGCGGTGCAAGCGTCTCTTCATCAGCAACTCCTCCAACATCCCCAGGTTCTCATGATCATCAATTTTGCTTCCCCAGCGAGGATCGTGATAGGATGTTAACTACCTGGCATTTTTACTGTTTAAGAATTACGGAGCTGCTACGCTGACCGGACAGGCTCCTGCGATAACAGCGACGGCTTCAGGTACCGCCGGCGCAGGTACTGCACCACCCAAGCCGAGGGTGAGGGCCAGAAGAGGTCAAGCGACCGATCCCCATAGCATTGCCGAAAGAGTAAGCTCCATATATATATAAGAAAAGCATTGTGTTGCTAATCAGATTTATACTTGTTTTGGTTGTTTTTCCACCAAATTATCTTCGACGCTCTTTGCCTTTTGCTCTGTTCCAAGATTTGGTCTGATGGTCACATTGTTTATCTTGTTTTTGCGCCACAGCTTCGGAGGGAGAGAATCGCAGAGCGTATGAAAGCTCTGCAGGAATTGGTGCCCAACGCTAACAAGGTTCTTTTTCATACTGGCATTTTGCGTCAATACCTTAAATGAATAATTTGTTTCTATTTTCCGATGCACTGCAGACGGACAAGGCATCGATGCTGGACGAGATCATCGACTACCTTAAATTTCTCCAGCTCCAAGTCAAGGCAAAGCTCCCCCTTCTTCTTCTTCTTCCCATTGTTTAATTTAATATAGTATTTATCTCTGCAATAGTGACAGTAATTAAGCTTAGCGTTCAGGTCTTGAGCATGAGCAGATTGGGCGGAGCAGCCGCCGTCGCCCCGCTCGTCGCTGACATGTCTTCAGAGGCATAGATCTTCTCGATTCCTCGCATTTTTTTTATTTACTTCTAATTCGTTGAGATGACTCCTCTACGCGTCTGTTGATATCAGAGCGGCGGCGGAGCGGGAACGCCGAGGAGTAATAACGATGGCCTGACGGCGGCGGAGCAGCAGGTGGCGAAGTTGCTGGAGGAGGACATGGGTTCAGCGATGCAGTACCTGCAGGGGAAAGGCCTCTGCCTCATGCCCATCTCCCTCGCCTCCGCCATCTCCTCCGCCACCTGCCGTCCTCGGCCTCCCGCCAGTGTCAACCTCCGCTGCCCGACAGCCGGCGACGCGCCTCCGTCGCCGAGCATATCGGCGCTGACAGTCCAATCGTCCAACGCCGGCAGCGCCGACGCCGACGCCGGCAAGGATGGAGCTGTTCCTTAAGATCGCTGTGCCAAAACATGCTTGGAATTGGAATTTCAATGCTTAGTTAAAAAAAAAAAAATCTCTAATCAACAACAAAAAAATGTTTTCTTATTTTGATGAATTTCCCTTTTATGGCTGCCTTCGTGTATATCTGCCTTATGAGACTTCAACAAGGGTCATTTGTTTTCTAACCGGAGTTTATCATTTTAATTGGTTTGTTTGTTTGTTCTACAACCACACAAATCAAAATGCAATGACGATGGTGGGGCCTGTTAGCTAGTAAGTGGGGATTAAGTAGATCCGTATTTATAAATTAGAGATGGGCCCTCGACTCAACTGATCAGTCCGAAAGGCTACACAGGTTCAGGACAAAGAATTTCAATAAAATAGAAAAGGACGAAAAAGAAAAGAAGATACTCTTGTATAATAATTTGTGATGTCAGGGATGTGCCTGTAGAGTTAGGTCCATAAAGAATAAAGAAAGAGGAGGTTCAACTTGGTACGTGGGTTTAAGAAGAAGTTAAGTTCGGAAATTTTAATATGATTAGCACTCGAGTTCAAAATTAGAAGGTATTTTGAAATTGAATTCACAATCCAAAGGTGTTCAGAGTCGGAGATGGAACCAACGAAATGCTCAAAAAACATGTCTAGACCCGGAGAGAGAATGACACAAAGCCAAATAATATGAAAAGCATAGGTTTGATTTTGTTTGGAGGTAATAATTGATAATGATCATTATATGAAGAACGTAGCATTAATACTGGATGAAGCAAAAGAATAATTTAAGTGTCATAAAGAGGTGCATTATATGGAATACTATAAAAGAAGGTTAGAGGGCACGAGTATGCTCATTCTCATGTTCACTTTTCATACATTTTCTATTATCTATGTTTTTTTCTACTCTCATCTAACTTAAATATTAGATAGCCTTTGTTATGATTAGATTGGTACCCTCTCATTTCATATTAACTTTGAAAATCAATTCTTCTACATGATACAAAGAAGATGTGAAATGCTTGGCTATCAACATTCCAGAAGTGTTCAGTTAGCTTTCAAATTTTACCATATCAATGACCATTTTTAATTTTTTATAAATTTACCAAAACTATCTTGTAGAGCGGTAGACTACCTAACTATCCAAAACTCTTAGAAGGTGTTTGATTGAAGATTATCATTGATAACGTTGATTATCTATTCAAAATTATCAATAATAATCTTGTTTAGTTTAAATTACGATCAATACTTAAGTAATATAATATTACCGTCGTATTATTAAATGGATTATAATTTGAAAATGTGATTACTTTGACAGGTTTTTTACAATTCCTAATATTAATAAAAAAAATTTCCATAATTATCCTCTGATTTTAAAACTGAATTAATTGAAATATACCATAAAATCTAATTTAAACCAAGTTAATTAATTTAATAAATTTTAATTTAAATATTTATAAATTTAAAAAATATATTTTATTAAAATATATGAGTAATGATACACTACATGAAAACACAACATGAAAATGCAACATGATATACTATAGACTTGGGTCCCACATTCAATACAGTGAATTCACATCCATGCAGTATAGTATGTTATGTTGCATTTTCATGTAATGTATCATTAATTAATTATTTTAATTAATTATTTTATTAAAATATATAAATTTATTTTAAATTTAAAAATTATAAATAAATCATATTTATGTTTTTATATATTTATGATTATTAATATTATTAATTTAATTTAATTTAATTTAATTTTAAATAAAATTAAATTAAAAATAATATAGTAAATTTTAAATTGATTATATTTTATTCCCTTTAAATAAATAAAATTATGTTGAATCCAACAACATTAGATTATATTTTATACCCCATAATTTTGATTATGTAAATTACATAACCAAAATTATATATAATAATTTGAATATAACACATTACAAATTTGATTAATAAAATCCTCTCCATTTTATATTTTCCATCTTCTTCCTAGAAAACCAATGGGCCTTCAATGTGAAGCCGTAAACAATTTGAAGTTTTCAAACAACATACAAAAGGTGCATTTAGTTTATAAGGAATCAAACAGAGACACACAACAAACAAGAGGTATACATTTAGTTCATAAGGAATCAAACAGAGACACACACACAGCGTAAGAGATGAGAGAAGCTTTAAATATACTCATTTTGAAGCTACTGAAACATTAAAGCTGACCAACACAAAAATCCCAACTACATGAGAGCACCTCTGAAACGAGTAAAAATTATATTTAACTAAAACTTTTTCAATATTTGAATCAGGCCGGATGGACTCGACAGTTTTCTTGCTTAATCGGCTGAACTAAGCAACAGTCAGCATTCCATATTAACTAAAGATGAGTTACATAGCAGATGAATAATGATGACTACAAAGTTTCAGCCATATGCCTAATTCAAAATTTTCAATGCAGGAGAAGGTTTCACTGAATTGACTCATCAAGTTTCCTTATGGAAAAAAATATCGTATATATTTAGCAAAATAGACTGTATATATATTAATCAAAATGAAACTGCGAAATTTCCATGGTTCAGGAATCAATATCATCTTCGATGTTTTCACTTGCTTCACCATCTTCATGTGGTATTACAATGTCATCCCCCACATTTTCTGGGCCTGGACCTGCAGAAACCTTCACCATGGATGGGCGCAACAGCCTCTCTCCAAGTTTGAAACCTTTACGAAATTCTTGAATTATGATGCCTTCCTGAAATTCCAATGATTCCTCTTGCATTATAGCCTCGTGCAGCTTCAAGAGGAAATCACCAACCAGTGAGCCAAGAAAAACATATACCTCTCCAGAAAAACATATGCCCAGAAGAGTTTCATATATATTAAAGAAACAAGAAGTTTTGAAAGACCTCTAGGTGTGTTCCAAAGATGGATCTTTGTAATGATTAATCAAGATAAAATATCTCATTTTCTCTTTCTAATCTGATATTAGAGAAATCTAGGGTAAATTATGGTAAATCCCCCCTTATAGCTGCCAATATCAAATGGATACAAAAAAATAAGATGATTCAACAGCAATGGCACCAAAGAATTTTCTCAAATTAGCAATAAAAGGTAGCTCGTTACCAGTTGAACAGCAAACCCAACATGATTGCCAAATCAACAAAACAGAAAGCAGAAAAATGCTTACCAATGGATCAAAGGGAGACCCAACAGATTCCACAGCCTCCACACCAATAGATGTCAGAGCCTCAAGGAATTGCTTATAAATACTCTGATAGCTGTTGTTGATTTTCTCCTCTCCCTCAGTGTCAACCTTTATTTGAGACTTAGCTCTTTCAAAGTTGTCTAAAACAGGCAATAAGCTCTCTATCACTTCACCTTGCACATTTGTCATCAAAGAAAGTCTCTCTCTCTCTGCCCTTTTTCTATAGTTGTCAAAATCAGCACTGATCCTAAGAACTCTGTCCCTTTCTGTTGATAATACTTGAGATAAAGAAGCAATTTTAGTTGAAAGAGAATTCTTCTCATCTTCAATTGAAAGTAGAATGGCTTCGATTTCAGCAACTCTCGATAAATCTTTATTAGCCAAAGCATCTCTGTATGACTGTAGTGAGAGCAATACAGTTGAAGCAACTGTTTCTTCGGTATCAATGATTTGGGTGTTGGTTGTTCTATCCTCCAAAGAAATTTCATCATCAGAATCTTCCTGCAACAATAGGTATCTTAGCATGAACGTGCCAGGAATCCCTACAAAATATAGGAACTCAATAAACTTGAAAATTGCACCATTAAATGACATGAAAGAAAATCAAGTAGTTAAATGAACATAAAATACGGCCATTCTCACAACAATGAAATCTCCATTGCAGCAATATGATGTAAAGAGGGACACTTCGATCGTAGTGACAATAAATTTAGATTGATGATATCATGAGGACTATATCAGTTACTACTCCATTACAAAGGTGATTGAGGTTGTAGTCAAATTATAGGTGATATTGATTGAATTTTTGGATAGAGATAAAAAAACTTTCATAGGGTTATAAGATTATAAAATTACAGTCATGTGAATCATAGGTGATATTTATTGAATTTTTGGATAGAAATAAATTACTTATGTAGGGTTAAGATTATAAAATTACGATAGTGTGTATTAGTGACCTTGAGAGGACCTTGGATTATTTTGATCATATAAATGATTCATTATATCCAAGTTGAGTTGAGAGAGCAATGAAAGGTTTTTGGATTGGAGAGTTAACTATGATGGTGAGTTAGTTGAGCAATTTGTAGAAGCTATTCTACTTGAGAATAGATTGCTCAAATTGAGAACCCAATTTGTGATTGATGTTTAAATTGCTTTAGATAGGGAATTAGGAATGTTGTGGTTCGAGGTGACCTATACATTATAGGTATGATATCAGTAGACATGGTGATTGCCAATAGTTGTATGTTTATGTTCTCGTGGAAGTAGACTCAACATATCAGAACATATAAAGAACTCAATGTAATTTGTTGTCTATTCGCTTGGGTTGTTCTACTGCCTTGATATTCTTTTACCTTCTTTGTTTATATTATTGCTAATTTTCAATGGTTTGCATACATGTGATATCATGTGTGTTTGTGCAACTAGAGTAGTAACATACAATAAACTATATTGTGCTAGACCATAATTTGTATAGCTATTCACTATAGGATTATTTATGAATAAGACCTTTCTCGGATATTGAATCTATTACTCCAATAGCCTATATGATGATGATTCAAGACCACTTTAACAGTTATCTGGTTCTCATCACCTTGATCGATATTAACTATGTCGAGGAATATGAGTGCTAGATGTAGCAAGATCAAGCTACCTTTGGTGGTCATACACATTTTGAAATGCAAATGATAACCACTCTCGAGCGTAAAAGTGCAGGGACTCACGTCGAGAAAATGCATCCAATCACACTCGTTGATTAGTGATTAACAGTGAAGCAGACATTATGTTGATAATGGTACAAATTCCTTTAGTAGATACTTAACTCTTAGAGTGAATTATTACATTGACATTTTTATGCTATATGCATTTATGCCATATTGTGTTGCAATTAATGTATCATATTCATGGTACTCGGCCACTATTAATTTACCTAGCTTCCTTCCTTCCATTATTTACATCGATGTTTACAATGCATTCCTGATGAACCTTTGCTATTGCTGAACCTTATTTTAACTTATATTCATATTGCTCCTTTATGTCTACTTTCTACATTTGTGTTTATTTTTGCTAGTATCATCTCCAATTTCATGTAGTCAATTGAGTTGGTTCCACTAGAATTACTTGGGCAATTGTTGCTTTGTGAATGTGATATATATCTTGCTATAACATCACTCTAGGTTATGTGCGGTAAGGGAAGTCCATCATGTGGCAGATTGACCTTGAACGGGACATAATGTATATCTATTAGAGAGTTAGAAAGATGACGAAAAGATTCATAGAAACTCCAAACCACTGTCTTAGATGTGAAAAAATGTATCTCTTACCAAATTGAAAAGAAGGCCTAAATTCCAGCCCTATAATAAGCCACATGTTAAACCCTTTCGTATCTTTGTTATACACCTATTTTTTGTTATTTCTGTATTTGTGACCTCTTTCCCTCCCTTCAACTACCTCATTGTTTCCTCTTGCTTTATTTTGCTACATAATAGCTCATACAGACACTTTCCAATACTTTGTTTGAATGAACTCATCCCAATCCAGTGAGTCCAAATTCCTTCCTGCTGAAGCTAGGAGGCTTCACGCCCATGGGTCTCACATTGACAGGTGCAATGTCCATTTGATAAAATTGGTTCATTTACTAATAGCTCATCTTTTGAGAAAAGTGGTTAGTCAATCAAGTCTAACATAATAGCAAAGTAGGAGATATGAGGTTTGAACCCTGGCATGTTGAAGTTAGGACGCTCCTACATAAACAAGTGCAGTGACCTATCTATTAGATAAAATTGGTTCCTTTCCTAACATATTAAGCCTTTGTACAAGTAGTTAGGCAATCAAACTTTAACATTTTACAATTTTGATTATCATAGAAAGGATGCAAGAGGTTCAAGCCAAAGACATGATTTAATTGGACAACCACTTCAAAGAATAACAACTAAAATCTGTATGTCTGAATTATTTGGTATTAGATAGACGGATCACTTCTTGCCATTGAATATCCCAAGGCTTAAAATGTTTGGTGAAAAAGCTGTTCACATATTTCTGGTTTATCATCTCCTTGTATTCGTGCCCCATGAACCTTGAATGGTACCAAATCGCAAGACAGTGAAAGCCGAAGACACATTTTATATAGTCAAGCACATGATGGGAAAGTAAACAAAGTCAATGGATGGCATGACAACTTGAAATAAATAGCTCTCTTAGACCAATACAAAGTTAACATATGATCTAGAGAACACCTACACAAAGTTTAATCTATTATGAAGAACCCAATTTACAGAACGTTTAATGAATTTAAACGAAGATAAACCTATGTTTGCATTTTCCACACTCTTGATGACACAAAATAAACACTAAGGAGTTTTCAATACATTTGACACCTCAAAGAATTGCTGATCCATTTCCTCCTCCTACATGAGTATGTAAGCAAGAAGACCTAAAAAGTAAAGAGCTTGCTAGTTCTAATAATAGGTATAAAACCCTACATAGTAACTCAATGTTTTTGCATCATTAAAGTGAATACGACAAGATTCCTCATGAAGGAAACTTTCAGCCAAGGGAAGGAAGGCACTTCAATCCCTATCTACATGACCTCCAAATCTTTGGCCTTAAATAGCATTTGAATCTAGGTAGGCAAGACATGATAGAGGGAACTAGAGCAACCCTTAATCACAAGTTCTGGCATCATGAATATCAATCTCTTATCAGATTAGTGTGGTTCTTGCTTTGATCAGCTTAAAAAATTAGTAAGACCATTGTTGTCCTTTTTCCTGTATTGCAATTAAACTTTAGTTGTTAAAAAACTTCAATATATCTAACCTTAACTTAGTATGCTTCCCAAACAACATTTGAAAGGATGTTACAAGATTCTTCCACAAAATAACTAGTTAACAATCACGGTTATATTGACTTATTCAAATTTCACTACAAACAAATTGGAATTAAAATGTCAATCAAGTAAAAAAAACAGAACCTATCGAGATTCTTTCTGCTAGTGCCTAGTGCCATTGCTTGTGAATCATGTAGTGAGCCATCGAACATAATTCAAAGACATAAGAAAGACATGCCTACTAATGATTATAGAGGATATCAGATAAAGACTGAAGGTACTGAAAAAACTGAGATTCTCATGCCGTCCATTTTCTTCATATCCTGACAAATTATACCATCTTAAAGATGTGCATCACGTGTATATATATATCCATTTTAGAGAAGAAAAAAAAACACTTTAAAGTAGATCAACTAGTCTCTAGAGTTCAAAATTTTAACATAATCAATATTGCAGAATAAATACTCTGCCTAACTAGCTGATGGAAAAGATGCTCACATGTTCGCAACTCCCTTAAAACAACAAATTTGGCAACAAGATTTCCAGTTTCCAATTAAAGTAATTTGAGAAAAACGAAAAATACAATACCTCAGCCACAGCTTCAGTCACCTGTTCGGCTCTCGTCGTGTCTCCATATGCGGTGAAGAGGCGAAACCGTTGGAAGCGGAGAGGATGGTTGGCGAGAGGGGATCGCTGTAGCCTCAACGCACACGAAGCCCTCTGCGTCGACAAGAAGGACAGAAGACTTCTCGGGGCCTTGGGATGAGTGGAGCGAGGACCCGTCGCCGGAGAAGAATGGGACAGCAACGGCGTTCTAAGCACGGCAGCCATTTGGGAGAGGCTAGAGAGCAGCGCTGCCTATCTGGAGAGATTCTGTGGAAAGGTTCTGGAGAAGTCCTACTGCTTATTCGAAATGGATCGAACCGGTTCGGCGATCCGAAAATAACAAGTGGCAAAATAAAATAAAGTCCTATTTTCATTTTAATAAAAAAATTATCAAGGGACGGCTCATCTACTTTCGCATTTTACCATATTTTCTTCTATCCATTCCTAATTTATAAAATCTAAAATAGTAAAACATTTAAATTCCTTTTAATTTTTAACCAAAATCTTTTCATTTTTTGGATATCATATCTGAACGTTATCAAGTATATACGTTATTGATTTATAAAAAAAATAAAAATATAATAACATTTAGATGTATAAATTCTTTATAAAATTGTTTGAAAACAAATTCTAAACTATAAAATAGAATGTTCATCCATCGAATAAATTTAAAAGTATGAGTGATTTCTCATCTAACAGTCTTTCAAATTTTTCACTCTACTTAAAAAAATATTTTACATTTAAATCATGAATATTTGATTAATCTATTAAATATATTACATTATGCCTAAGGACGTGATCTCATTATATAAATTGTAGATTATTTCTCTCTTTATCGTATAGCAATAAGGTACATTATTTCATAATTTATTCTTCTAATTAGTCTCGTTCTACTAAAACAGTTGAAAGTATCATATAATCAAACATTTATAAATAAATTTAAAAATTTTATTTTATATTTATTTAATATATATATAATTATTTAAATAAATTAATTAAAATAATATATTAAATTAAATTAAATAAACTTAAATACATATATTTAATTTATTAACGAACAATATTATAAATTATGAATAATATTTTTAAATCATGTTCATTAATAAAAAATTTTATCAAGTATATTAAAAAATAAAAAAAATTTAAAATAAATAAAAAAATTTATATTATTAAATACATCAAATAAAATTAAAATGTAAAAATTTGAAGCAAACAAATAAATCCGATCATTTTCTCAGCTGTTCAAACGAAATGGCCTTCGACCCATAGTCACAAAGGTTATATCAAACAAGAACCGCATCTTGATTGGTGGTAAAAAGTTAATTCGTCAAGGACGGTCCCTCTAGGGTGGCCCTTCATTTTCTGGAAGAGAAGTAGATCACGGCGACTTTGTCCTTCGCAAACAGCGCGGAGAACCGCATCCTTATTGCTCAGACTCAAGGGACGCCATAGTACAATCATTCTTCTTCAACTGTTAATTGGCTCCTTTCCTCTATGACTCTGAATCCCCCTAAATTCATTAGAGAAAAACTTGGATTATGTGAGCATCAGATCAATTAGATGCCAGCATTAGACATCCATAAATTGTATTGTTAAATATTTTGTAAGAGGTGAATGAATGGATCCTATGCAACCACAAAAATACGGCAATCAATCGAGAAAGGAATCAAATTTACCACAAAGGTACGGCAATCGATGATGGCATCGAATTAAAATCGAGAAAGGAAGCAAATTTACCAGATCGTCGACAACACAAAAGGTAGATCCTCGATTTAAAAGAGTTCAGGTCTGTTGGTTCTGTGTGGTTCTATACCAAAGAATCATCGCCAATCATCTCGACCTCCCGGCGAGATGACGACCGTACCCTCCCGAAGACGGCGAGAAGCATAGCAGCCAGAAGCACGCCGAGGACATCGGCGGCGGCGTCCTTGGCGGAGGCTCCGGCCGATCTCCAGATCCCAATTTCGTCCGCGGCCTCCTTAGCCGCCCCCGCAGCGAGTGCCGCGAGGGAGCCGAGGGCGGCGCTTCGCCGTCGGACGAAGGCGTGGCGGCTCCGTCCAGAGAGGTTGGCAACGAGAAGGGTGATGACGAAGCAGGCTAGTAGATGCTCGAGTTTGTCCGCGGCCAACCACTCGTCGCCGCCCTCCATCGCTGCGGCACCGTGGTTTCTCCTTGGGGCGTAGATCCCTCTCCTCTCTCACTCTCGAAGCGGCCGTTTCGAGTCGCATCAGACCAGCTCCGGTTTATTTAGGAAGTTTCGCAACCTTACGTGCAACTTAAGCCCCAAGGATCCTAGAGATGAATATTTTAAATTATGTTTCGAATTTATAGATTGCCAATTGATGATTCCTCGAATTATAATCTGGTAACAACTCACAGGAAAGCTACATAGAAGATCGAAACAGGTCCAGTACAATCTTTGTAACAACTCAAAAAGGTTGGCATTAATCACAGATCAAGGACACGAACAGAGACTAATGCCCCAGCATGTCAAATGAGCCATAAAACAAGTTGTTAGTATTATATGCACAAGGAACGTGATGTTTACAAGACTTGTGCGACGCTTGGTCCATTCTATCCTACTCTTTAACTTTTGTCAAAGTGACAAATTACATTGAAAAAGAATATGGCTTGCCTTTGGAAAAAGGAGGAAGAAAAAAAATTAAAAAATAAAAATAAAGAAGAAAGAAAATGATAGAAAACTGGTAACGGCCTAAAACGTAATGTTATAATCCCGAAGTAGTTGCCCACATGGAGACTGAGCTCACATCATCTGACGAATTTGGAATTGCTGTTGTTGCCTTGTGTAATTGACGGGTATCTTGTCTAAGTTGTATCAAATGTGCTCTAAGGCTGGAAGACTCCACCTGTGCCATGAAATATATATAAGTCGAGAATAGAATTGCAATAAGTTGGATGTTGAAAGAAATGAAGGATTGAATTCTTTTTCCCTGCCCATCTGAACATGAGCGGCCACATTATTATCAAGAAATAACTCAGTCTGGGCTATGCAGTCTGAGCTCAGAGTGTATATACAAACATGTCTATATCTGAAGTATACCGTCAAGTTATATGCAGATGCAAGAGAAAAGGATATTGCTAATGTGCTTATAGCATAACCATTTTATCCAACCGACCTGCATTGCTGCTACTAAACCTAGTAAATCTCTGCACTGCTCGAGGAAAATTTTGTCTGCTGCTACAATAGCTGAAAGCTTAGAAATTAGAGTCTTGGTGGCCTCAACCTGATAACCATATTCAAATCTTCAGTTCATCTTCAAATTAAAAAAAAAAAAAAACTTGTATCCACATGGTGAAAGTGAAATTGAGGAGATCAGGAGCCCTATCAAGTTCCAGGAAAATGAAATCACTCCTCCAGAATAAAGTTATTGCAACCAAATCAAAATGTTAAATTTGTCATCCAATTGTGATTATAACTTGATATAGAAAGGATTCACATGTGAACAATGCAGGCATAAACAAGTGTTTGTGCTTTTCTAAAGATTTTCATAACTTTTCACGCAATAAAAGGACTTCATAACATTGCAATTAATTTGACCAGTGGAAGTTATTCCATACAGATTATAGACATTTAAAAGATGCAAAAAAACAGACACTAGAATCCAGTCAACATGTTGGGATATATTATCTATTGCCGAATAAAAAGTTCCTAGAAGTTTATGCAAAGGTGGCATATTCAACTTTGAGAGTACCAACTAGCTCAGTTGGTAAGGACCTTAGAGGAAGTTTTTGCCAAGGTCTTGCGTTGGAAATCCACCTTGACCTTGATATGAGTGCTTAACAACTCTCATAGCTACCTTTTAAAAAAAAATTAAGCACAATTCTAAAATATCAATAAAAGTATGATTAGATATCTTCAGAATCCTCACTGGTCAAATTAAGAAGAAACAAATAAAGTGAAAATTAGTCGACAAATCACCTTAGGTAGCAAGTAACAAATGGAGGAGGCCATTGCTTGCATAATATCAACTGCTGAAGTAATAGCTTTCTTCACATCAAGTATATTTGCCTGAAACATAAAAAATTAAAAGAAAACTGAAACTTTTATTTGACTGAAATTACACACAAAAAAAGTCAAATGGGTAGTGATTCATTGCTATGCAAATACCCTTGCTCCTGTAACAGGAAGGCGTGATGTACCAGCTTTCACAGCCTCAATTGTCCCGCATAAAGAACTCTTGTGTTCTCTCTCCAAGGTCACATAATGCTCAAGGTATGCAATCTACAAAACAGTTCCAAAAATCATCAATGAAGCAATAAAATAGTGCAAGTAATAACATTTCATTGGATGCACAAATTCTGATTTAGTAGCATCAACAAAATATCATCATTTGGATTCAAGCTAAAACAGGATCAGCAATCAGAAGTCCGTGTCCATGTATGAGATACCTATCATTTAGTTCCACGTATGTTGTTTTACTTCAAAAAAAAACAGTACAAATCTGATTCAGCAGCATTGACAAAATATTAATATTTGGATTCAAGTCAAAACAGGGTCAGTAATCAAAAGTCCAGCTGTCCATGTATGAGATACATTATAATTTATTTCCATATACATGCTTTTACTCGACAAAAAAAAAAACATAGATGAAACTTCAACATTCTTCAAGATCTTATTGTCCAAAAGACACTTCAAATCTTATTCAAGAATGATAAAAGAAGTGGGAAAAAATGTAAATATAGGAATGCATATACATGAGACATCATTAGTGGATCAGTGATAGAACTAAATGAATCACATCTACCTGTTCTTTCAAAATCGCACCAAATTTCATCTTCAGTTGCAGATGTTGGACATGGGTCCTTCTTATAGCAACTGAATCACGAAACTCTGAGATACCATCCCATACACTAAGAAGATCATTCTGTATCACAATCAAAAGTAAAATAAAATCATGTTTCCAAAGTTAATTGCATCCAATTAAAATAACTTTCATTTATGTAAAAAAATAATAAAAAGAATAAAAAGGCCAGGGTTCAGAAAAATCTCCGTTGAAGCAAATTGAGATATATAGCACAAGTAAGACGTACTCTATGATTATCACTGCAGAACTATGAAGCAGAAAATTTACTAAGAAATTGTATTTAAGTGGAGTGTGAGAAATAAATATCAGAAATGATGACACCTACGTTGAGGACCAAGAGATTCAAATGAAGGAAACAGCAGTTCTGCATTAAATGTCTAATAGTATTTATACAAAATCCCATAAAACGTGGAATATATCAGAAATAAGATTAGTACATATATATCATGCAGCATTTAGTACGTGGAAAACCCAATTAAGTTATATTTGAAGAGCAAAATTTGCTGGGATTACTGTCAAAAGAAAAGGAAAAGTATTATAGACATCGCCAACACAACCTACACTTTCTTCCAAGTAATGTTCATTCAATTAAGTAACTACACTGTCAGCAGAAAACTACTACCTCTGCCCTGATTTTTTGAACTGACAGTGCCTTTTCTGCCTCGGCATTGACAAAATGCCACTGTATGTTTGAATTGTACAGTAGCTTTAACTGATGAGCATCTTCTAGATGTTTTGCATTCTTCTCTCTCTGTGAATCAACGCTATAGGTAAGGACAGAAGATATGCCACCAGCTCTATTAGTCACGTTGTCAGATGGTGAGAATGGAGTTGATGGTCGTATCCTGGATGGACTGGTCATTCCCCTAATGGCAGACGACGCTGAAAAAAATGAGGATATGTTGCCTGATCTACCGGTTGCATTACCACATGGAGAAAATGGAGTTGATGGTCGCGTCCTTGACGGACTGGTCAGACCCTTAGTGCCAGAAGATGCTGACAAAGATATGGCCCTACCAATTGAAGTACAAGCTTGTGAGATTGGAGTTGATGGTCGCGTTCTATATGGACTGGACATGCCCCTAGTGGTAGATGAGGCGCTATTAGTCGCATCATCAGATGGTGAGATTGGAGTTGATGGTCGGGTCCTGGATGGACTAGTCATGCCCCTGGTGGTCGATGACGTCGACAAAAGCTTACTCGGGGATGCAGGGCAATTTAAAACTGGGATGGGTGATGACCGAGTTCTAATTGGCCTTGGTACAGATGTTGATCTCTCGGTAAGTGTTGAAGAAGAATGTCTAGGTGATTTGACATCCTGCTTTACTTTTCCACCGTTAGTGTCGAATAGTTGCTCAGATACCTCATTTGAGGAAGGATGAGGAGCTGTTGTTTCACTCTCAGAAGAAGGCTCGGATTTCTTTGGTGAAGCAACACGCAGTGCAGCTACCAAGGAAAGAGACCTGTTAACTTTGTCATTTGGATCTGCACTCATGGAAAAGATATTTGCAGACAACCTGCCACCCTGCATAGCAGGCCACCGGTGATGATCAATGACCACCCTTGCATTTGAGTTTTCAAGTGGTTTAGAATCCACTGGCTGGACAGATGTGCTCCTTCCTCTCAAAGGAGTCAACTTTCTCTCGGGCACTACACTTGGCTTTGTAGAGGAATTTGCAACAAGCTTTTCACTTTTACTTACAGAAACTGCAAGAGGCTCTGATTGCAACGATGATACATTCCTCATCGAAGGCCACAAACCCTCTGACACCTTGTTGTTAAGTATTTTCCGTGCAGTATTATTAGCACTTGTGGCCGTATCATGGATTGAAGTAGTCGGCCTCGAGGATGGTGAAGAGGGCGTGGAACGATTGGATGGAGATGAGGGTGCCGAAAACCTTGATGTAGGGGTCACCGGTCTCCTCCTTTCAGCAGATTGGGCCCTCTTAGGCTGTGACGCTTCAGATGCAAGGGAAGTGCAAACGGCATTTGGAGAGGGGAATCGTTTTGGTGAACTAGGTCTAGAGATTGGAGCAAAGGAAATCCCATCCTTGTATCTAGAGGCAACTTCCCGTACCTTGCGAGTAGCAGGGATTGCATTGTTCTTCTCAGAAGGAACCAACGGCAGCCTGAGATTATCTTGTGTCTGAGAAATCTTCTGCAGCTGCATAGCCTTTGGGGGCTTGACTTTACTTGTATCCATTCACTGACCTCGTTAGATGATGCCACATTGATGAGTTCGTAATAAAAATAAGCTATTTAGGCAATATGGCAATTAGGAGAAACCTGCGCAAAAGAATTTTTCATAGATCCGAGTAAATTTTCACTGGCAAAAAATTGCAATTAAAAAGGGAAAAAAAACAGAAATATTTCTATTACAGCAGACAGATAATAAGAAAATCTGAAGAAGCATGGTGCAACACGAGAATTCACTTTAAATAAAGAACGGAGAGGATATGATAGTTTCTGGTCCAACTTCATCTTAAGAACTTCATGAACATTGAAAATCAGAGAAAAGGTACTCGCATTAAGAAATAGTTAAAGAACAGACGGTGAGTATTCAAACACAATAAAGAGAACCAAGCTGCTACAAGAAATAATGAAGATTCCAGCAACAGACGTGGGAATACGCACAGAAAATGAGCCGAACAATGGATGATCATGTGTTATCGTGGCAATTTTTTTAATACATGCACTAAAATTTAATATTCGCGTATGTTTCTTGTTCTGTCGGGTTTCATCGCAGACAAAAACAATTGGAGGATGGTCAATAGAAGGAAAGAGGTCATAAACGGTAAAAGGAAAGAGATAACTGGAAACATATGGCGACTACTGATCCTAGGAAACTGTCAATGGTCTTAAACATTAATTGAGGAAATGAGAAGATTCTGTGGTTAATCAAACAATGTTTGAGGTCCACGCGGCCAGTCAAAATCTGTGAAAATACAAACCATAAGACCAAATCGAAATCAAAACTTTACATCTGCAATTAAATCATCCTTTTTTTCATCGACCAAATTGTATCCTGCATGCATGACAAATCAACCTCGACAAGGTCGTAAACGAAGAACAATTCAACTTCTACCTAGAAAAACCAAGAAAACAACAATTAAAATATACAAAAAATCAACACACATTAACTACACCAAGAAAATGCCATGGAAGAACTGACCGGAACGGAAACAAAAACAAAAAAAAGGGAAAGCATTCAGAAATTTGAGTGCGATAAAACTTCTCCGACGTGCATAACAGAAGGGTTTTGACTTTCGAGCACAAATCAATCAACCAACCAACCTGTGAAGCATGAGGTGGAATCCCATAAAGGTTTCGCATTCCAGACTGGAACCCTAATCGCCGCCGGACGACGCCCTCCAATGGGAACTCCTCGAATTCGATAGCGGAAACCGAAACCGGACGATGGTTATAAACGAAGAATCACACAAGAACCGTGAGAATAAGATGAGAAGGCCGATTTCGTTGTCCTCCGTCGCGGAACGGCGAACGGGGAAGAAGACGAACCAGGGGAGAAACGACACGAGACCTTTCGGTTACGAGAACGAGAGGAAGAGCGCGACTCCCTCTATTTTTTCAATATTTATATGCATTAAATTATTATCGGGTTTAAGCAGCTGTCATCGTCGAGGCACTCACGGGTCGAACTCAAAAAGAGGATCAAAATCCGACTCCATCCTTGTTTTCGTCGCATTCTCACCCTCCATAATTTCATTATTGAAAGTGGGTCCTTTGTGTAGCTAAAATTCTGGGTCCACGATTTGGTGCCATTGTTCACGGCAATAATGGTCACATGTGAACCGGACCGGACGGCGTGACGGGCAGCGGTTAAGGCCAGTTCGAGGGCAGACGCGATCCAGCATGGCATGTGTCGATGCCCAAACATAAACCCTGCCACTACGTGCCAATTTTTTAATTTTCTAAATTCGAATTAGTTAAGTAATATAAACAAATTACAAAGTTAAATTCATATCCATTTATTATCTTCTAATCAATGATTGTTATTAGTTCCAAATTATAATGGTGATAAAATACTTTCATAATTAATTAAGTATTCGTGAATTAATTCTTAATTATTATGATTAATTTTTTTTCAATGAAAAGATAATTTTATGAGTAGATGGATACTTTAAAATTAACTGATTTACAAAATTAAATATCTGAATTAAAAAAAAAATTGATCGAGTAGTGGACAGCAACCACTTGGCCACCTTCCCCTTCCCCTGCTTGCTCACCAATTAAGTTAACATTATTTTTATAAAATGAATAATAATCGGTACGAAGGAACACGGGTGCATGTGTTGTGGGCCAAGCTTGAGGTTACCTAACATATTCTCCCTAACTATAAATGTAGGAACAAGGGCCGGCTTCTCATCCACAATAAATTGTGGAGTTTGGATTGTACTTATCACAAAACTAATTATAGCATCCTTGAAGTCTTGATGACTGATGGTATCCGAAGTTATTCTCGAGTATTTGACCTCACTTTTTAATTCATCAATTTTCAATTTCTTGAATACTTTTGATTTGTCAGTCTCTTTTCCCAAACACTCTCGATTCCTCGGTCTCCTTTCCCGAATACTCAACATTCATCTAGCAACAACCCCATTCGGACTCGAAAATGTTATTAGAGATTTGCACTTCCAAACACTTGGCAGTCATTCAATAATGTTCCATTCAGACTCGAGAATGTTACTCCGATTCTACGCTCCCGAGTACTCAATGTTCGTCCGCCGTTGTCCCTTTCAGACTTAGGAATGCCCCTCAGAATTTGCACTCGACGCTTGTCCAGTAACATCTCGTTCGGATTCAGGAATGTCACTCGGGATCTGCATTCCCAAGCACTTGACGTTCGTCCAACTTTGTCCCTTTTGGATTCAGGCATGTCACTCAAAGTCTGCGCTCCCGAACACTAAATGTTTATCCAACGATTTTTTATTCAAACTCGAGAAGTCTAGTCAACTATTGGCGATAATCTACTACTCAGTCTCAACCTCCAACAACTCTCACATATCTAGCCAATAGCCCAACAACCTCCAACAACTCATGCAGAATGTAACACTTGGCCAATGACTCGATAGTGTCAGAGGTACGATCCAATAGTTGTCATCCCTAGTGTTCTACCACCCTTCATGTGATCAGCCTGCAAACAACGTCTCGCTCATGTGGTTGCCTACGTGTCTTATCTAGAGCTCGCGTGACAACTTACGTGGAGATTCTTTTTTGTCGGCTATATAAGGATCAATAGAGGTAAGCAAAGATATGATGATTTTCTTATCGCACGCACAGAGGCATCTCTTCTCCACCAATAATTTCTCTTCTCTTTTTCTCTTAAGCATTTTTCTCTCTTTCATGTTTCCGAGAGCTTCATCTTTCAACCTAGTACTGACTTGACCGTATGAAGGGTCGTGCTAGCAGTATCGGTCTGCACTGATTGCACTTTGACTCGTAGTTCCACAAGAGCATGTCACACTAACGGACACCGAAATTTCCACCCCAAATGCAAAGGGAGAGGAGAAGCCCTAGTGGATGAAAAAGCACCCCGTAAAATGACTAACTCAGCTATATATGATTAATTATACGAACTGATTATTAACTAGCTAGCTTTTCTCTAGCACGCCTCTGACAATATTTTAGATGGTTAATTGACTTGTAGAAAGACCCTTTCAGCAAGTATGTAGTAACAAATGCATTGAAAAACAAGGACAGAGCGACTTTGACCGTTCTTAGATTTTACATTGATCTAAATGGGAATTGACTTGGTTCAATTTGGTTAGGAACCAAAATAGACGAGTTGACCCAGCATGGACGTGGATGCCACAATCTTGTTTCCTTTCCAAGCGTTGACTTTGACTTTGCTCTGTGTGCAATTTTATATGTTATATAGTTTCGAGTTTCTAACTTAATAGCTGAGAGAGAAATTTTTCATTGGCAGGCCTAACAAAGTGGGCCAATTATGCCTCGAGCTTTCAGACCAATTAGTCACTAACACAATTCTGGACTACACAAATTAATTCTCCTCGATATCATGGTCGATAATAGCTAAGGATTACCAGAGAAGTAGATTGTAGTAATATATATTTAAAAAAGAGAGAGAGAAAAACATTAAAACAAACATTCAACTAGTCGGTCAGTTATGTGTGTCTTTCTTTATATTATTTATATATATTTATATTATTTTTCTCACTTATATATAATTGTGATAGAACTTTATAAAAACTTCACATCTAAGTATATAACGATTTTCCACTCAGATTTTAAATTAATTTTTCCCCTTTAAAAGAAGCCTTCTAAAATAGTTGTTTGTCGATTTGGGTTTTAGGGTTTTAAGTGACCTACTTTTTAACACTGCTTGTCTCCGTTATTTTTTTCTTTTTCTTTTTTAAAATAATATAAAAAGCCTTACCAAATATAATTTAAGTTGTCTTAATCCAGTCGACATTAATTAAGAATAAATAAAAGAGTAGAAAACTTTATTAAATGGACGTCATGTTACACAATCTCACTATATTTAATTTGATCAATCCACATATCCCTCTTAAATCACTTCGTCATGTCGGCCTAAAACAGATTAAGTCGATCAGAATAATTAATTAGAATAAATATCAATATTAGAAAAGATGAATCACCTTGTCATGTCGGCCTAAAACAGTCGATCAGAAGAAATATCAATATTAGAAAAGATGACTACTTTTTTTTAATTTTCATCAACAAGAAATATATAATTACTATTAGAAGGGCAACCACGAACTTACAATCTAAATTAACTTGTTGTAATCCTTATTTTTTGAAAAAGTGTGTGTATATATGTAGGCAAAATGATATGCTTCATAATTTATATTGCATATCCCATGTACATCTAATATAAAATATTTTTTTTAATTTTTTTATTTAAAATTTAGGTTTTACTATTTAGAATTTAGTGTTAAGATTAAAAGAAATGAGAATTTTAAAAAAAAAATCATATTAGGTGTAGTTCACAAGTGTGTAGCATAAAACGTGCATCATACCAAATCTTATATAAATTAATAAATGATATGTTGCACACATAATATAAAATATATTTTTAATTTTTTTTTAAGATTTAGATTTTAAATTTTATAATTTATATAATTTATATTAGATGTTTAGCGTGAACATATCAAACTCTTATATATATAATTTAATTAAAATTCTGATTAAAAATCGTGTTATGTCATTCAATCATTCCTTGTCAATTCCGAACGGCAGCTTAATAAAAGATTTAGTTGGGAAGCGAAGGCGATAAAGCGGTGTAGACGTCAGGGAACACGATTACTCTTCAATGTGAATTGTGAGTTCTAACAGTTCCACGGCCGACGTGATTCACGCAGTGGCATGCATGCCATGCATTCCACGTCGGATCGTAGTCTACTTGTCGTGGGCATCAGTACTGATTAATGCACCAAACACCAACTTAGTAATTAATCACATGTTTGCATTAATTTTCTTCTTCTTCTTCCAACTTATTATTGTTATTTCAATTGGTTAAGTACATTTAGCATCGCATCGTCTAAAATTGCATTCGTGGAATATTTTCCTATAAAAGAATTAAGCTACTCGAGTGAATAATACGACAAAATTTTCTCATTAATTAGGCCACACATCTATTCAAATATTCAATGCAAGTTGAGTATGGAAAAAATAATTATTAACTTATTAACCTGAGCAATTATATTTATTTATTTATGAGATATGGTTGTAACTGTTTTTTTTTTTTTTTGCACGTTTATTTTCACAGACTATGAGTTCATGCTTTGATATAATAAGGTTGTAACGACTAATTTAGTTATTTATGATGTCACGCAAACATAATTATATTTATTACTTTTGAAATTATGTACCTCTTGGATTTGGACTCCAACAGGGATGATGTCACACGGTGGATTTTTTTTTTAAAAAAGTATATCTGCAAAATAAAATGAACAGATTGAAATTGTCCATTTAGAACTCTCTAATAACATCATCATGCAAATTTAAATTCTTATTGATTAGTGGAACTACTTAAATACAACTCATTCAACAAGCATTGAGCTCACGTAACTTTTAATTTCTTAGAGAGTTTGCTGTGTGAAATTCTCATCAATATTAAATTTTAAAGAAAAATTTATTATCTTATTCTACGTTATAAAAAGCTACTTTTATGACTCTGACATTCAAATCAAACAATACTAATTTTATCATGTTGTGTTAAGACTCTTCCTTAAATATATATAATAAAAAATTTATATACTGTATACGAATTAATATCACATGGCACGTGATATCGCAATGCAAACTTCAACGTCTCAGTAGCAGATTGTAGCAGACATAGCACACAGTTGACGTTGATAAATTAATCTTGTTCCGGGGCATAATTAATTTAGTTACGATATAGTATAATTATTAAAGTGAACAAGGATTGAATTTCGATCAAGTTAAGATAATGCCCTCATTTATCATGACCAATTGTAATTTTTTAATTTACTTCCTCATAGATGGTCGTGAGATCGATTGTGCATGTGAGACCGTTAGAGTGACAAATTCCTTCTTTTGTTGGAGTTGATGAATTAATCTCACACTTTAATTATTTAAAAAGTAAACTATCAAATCCAACATTCTATTTCATTGGCCCTCTTTTCTTTTGTAAAAGGTGAAATTCGTCATTCCAACGATCTCACACGATCAGTACAAGTAAGGAAGTTGATGTGATAAGTCTTGTCCAACCCGACGTGGCAGGGTAAGTCAACAAATCGTCTAACCTGGCCGGTCCCGGAGTCCGCGATCAGGGTGGTCTTGTCCGGCCCGACGTGGCAGGGTAGGTCAATAGATCGCCCGACCTAGTCGGTCCCGGGGTCCACGGTCAAGATGGTCTTAGGAATTCAAGCCCAGTCATCTGAGAGCGATCCGTCTGGTCCGTTCGCATGAACCTTCTTATCCGGATCATGGGGATCCAACACTCTGTTCCCCCGGCTGAACATGGCTGAGGCTAAACCTGGGTGGACGGATCAATATAATAGATCTTTGACCAATCAGCCTACCTGGCCTACCCATACTCATCATCTTGCCTGACCTGCATGGGCCTCTACTCTGCCTACCCGGGCTAGCAGGACTACAGTCAATCCCGAGTACGCGCCGCACCACTAAATCATTTCCCGGGCCACCCATCACTTAGCCCATCCCGGCTTGCTCAGTCTGCGCAACTTAGCCAGGTTGTTCATCTTATCCAACCATCCCACTGTGACATGCAGTGTACTCGGCCAACACTCACCATGATTATTCTCGGGTAACTTGCCTAGCCTGGCCATCAACAATCAACGCATTCAGACTGCTCAGTCTACCTGGTCTGCTCGACCATCTACTCCGCCCATTTTACCCGGATAAACCCGACCATCGCTGGTCCCAAGTACCCTTATCCCACTCCGACTTCAGTCCCGGCTCAAGTCCTCCTATAACATACAATTGCAATACAGACAATCAAGCGTGTGAATTGTCATGCAGGGGAAAGCTATCTTCATATCTCCACGTCTCATCTCGTCATGGCCATCATTTTCCTACTTATGGCTAAACGACAAAGGTGATGTACAGCACCGCGCCGCAGGGCAGTTACAGGCGTATCGCCCTTGCTCCCTAGATGCCACCCTACTGGCGCAGGTGTCAGACACGCCCAGGTTCTGCCCCCCCCCCCCCCCCCCCCAGATACCACCATAGCCTGCTCCCCTGATAGATGGAATGTTATCTTCGAAGGTATATCAGTTCCCACGCAGGTATTGGCTCTCTATCCAAACTCTTGCATTCTCACTACTACTACGTACGATTGTTGTTGCTACTCTCTCTTCATCGGAGGACTGACTTGAGCGTGGGAGTGGCCTGATCCCCCGGCACCAGCTAATCCGTTCGTTCGTGGTGATCTCGTATGTCCCCCTCCTACTAGGGTCCGCATAGATTGAGGTGACATCTTCTTGACCGATGAGTTGACTGTCATCGATTTTTAATCGGAACATAAATAAATCGAGAAATTATAGTTGATCATGACGAAGCATTGGCCCTCTTTAAATTTACATATAGATACCTTTAAATGTACTGATTCAGAATTTAAATATAAAATCGATCCGTTAGAAAAATAAAAATCGACTTTTTTTTTTTTACTTTAAAGGGATTGATCAGGGCAAAATAAAACTGGTACACCAATGTGATGATTAAAAAAAAAAGCGCTTCTTTGATTTGTCTCGAATATAGTCATACTGAAACACAACATTGTACGTGCGATTCGAATCCTGACGTCACAAAGCAACTGCAGCTTGATCTTTAAGAGCGAGTCATCTCCTCTGCTATTTAACTACCTCTTCCAGAACCATCCCATTCATCTCTCTGTTTCCTTCCTCTGCTAAGTGTTCAACAGTCACTTGCTGCTCTGCTTTTTTCCTCCTCCGTTTATAAGCTCCATTCTCCTCAGCGATCGATTGATTGCTGCGATGGGGAAGAGCCAGAAGAAGGAACCAGAGAGCAGCAGCAGCAGCGCTGTTACGGTCGTCAAGATGAAGAGAACGAGGAAGGGTGGTGCGCCCCGTGATTCCTCGTCTCGGCGCAGCTCTGTTTACCGTGGAGTCACCAGGTCAAATTAAAAGTTGTGTCTGTTTTTTTTTAAATTTTCTCTCAGAAGAATTTTAACTGATAAATGCAAAACAAAATTGTTCACAGGCATCGATGGACGGGGAGATATGAGGCTCATTTGTGGGACAAGAACATCTGGAACGAGTCACAGAACAAGAAAGGGAAACAGGGCATGTGCTGTTTTGCTTGTTTTGTTTCTTGGTTGTTTAAAATGCGATGTTTTCTTCTCTAACACTGTTTTCTTTTTTTTTGGATGGATGGATGGATGGATGGATGTTGCAGTTTATCTTGGTGAGTCAAACTCGATAAATCTTGTGAATTATTTGAAAATCAATCAAGAAAAGTAAGAAAATTGATTTTGATTTTGGATTATTAGGAGCTTATGATAATGAGGAAGCAGCAGCTCGTACCTATGACTTGGCTGCCTTAAAGTACTGGGGACACGATACCATTCTCAACTTCGATGTAAAGTTCTCCTTTCTTTTTCTTTTTCAGATACAAGTCTCTTTTTTCCTCTCTTTGTTGTAGTTCTCCTTTTTCAATAAAAGTTGAAAATTCATGAACCGGAATTGCAGATATCATTATACAGAGAAGAGTTGGAGAAGATGGAAGGTCTGTCCAAGGTAGAGTACATTGGCTCATTGAGGAGGTAATTAAAAGGACATAACCATCTCCTTGATGCAACTAATCCTGTTAAAATCTCAAGTTTTATGACATGAACAGGAAAAGCAATGGCTTCTCAAGAGGGGTTTCAAAATACAGAGGCGTCGCAAGGTAATAAAAGAGCAACAAGTACAAGACTAATTTCATCATCTAATTCTTGAATCATTACAGACATCATCATAATGGAAGATGGGAAGCTCGGATAGGTCGTGTGCTTGGCAACAAGTATCTCTACCTTGGGACATATGGTTTGTAATCTAATCTTTCACTGCTTTCTCTTAAAAAGTGACCAAGCATGTAACTTTTTGATATGTAGCAGTGCGCATTGAATACTTTTGAGATGTAGTAGTATCAAGTTGTACTATTGCATAAATTAGTTGAGGGTCTTATTTTAGGATTGTACCGTGCAGTAAATATCTTTTAATGAAAACTCACATGATGCATTTATTTTGTCGACAAGTACTTACACTAGTCGTTCTTAGTTAAAGTCACTGTGTTGGGTCAAGGGTTTCACTAAACTAGTTCCACCGGCCGATCTATCGGCTGCGCCATCCGGTCACAAGTTTCATGTGAAGGGTCTTGTGCGAAGGGACCTTCATACCAGTGTTATCCATGGCATCCGGTAGGTTATAGGTAGGCAAAATTGATCACCAACATCCAGCATCTTCAAGTGAAGTTGGTGCCCTTAATGGATGCTACTGCTATGTATCTACTTAGCTTGGTTGCAACAGCTATTTGATGCATGCTTCCAAGTATAGTTAACTCAGTAATTATCAAGCAACTATAATCGGTGAAGTAGGTTCATCTGTCTCGAAAGTTTAGCCAAAATTGTAATGGGGAAGAACTCTGTCAAATCAATCAATTGGCAATCGTACTTGTTTTATTCTTTCACCTTGGCTTGCTTATAGTATAGTGGATAGACCTTGCTGTGCTCAGTGTAGTATTCTTTTTAACTTCTTCTTCTGTTGGATCTCAGCTACTGAAGAAGAGGCTGCGGTTGCTTACGACATTGCTGCCATCAAGTACCGCGGCCTGAACGCAGTCACCAACTTCGACGTCAGTCGATACGTTGGAGCGCATGGCCCCAGAATTAGTGGCTGCAGCGTCGGCACCAACAGTGCCGACCATCTTGGTACAGTGCCAGTGGCAATTCCAGGCGATATCCATGAGAGTTTCATCCAAAACTTGAGCCCTGCACAAGAACAAAGTAGCAGTAGCTCAGAGAACAAGTCCCAGTTTCCTTCTTTAAGTCCCGAGTTAGCACCGTTGCCTTCAGACCTCGATCTGCTGTTGAAACCATCGGAGTTGCAGGAGATATTCGAGATCATTTCGTCGTCAGAGAATCAGAGCTCGTCGCCGCCGACCCTCGTGAGCGACTACAACGACGTGCCCTCCTCCCAGTGTAGTTTTGCAGAAGACGTACAAGCATACTTTGATTACCAAACCTTGTTAGGATCCGGTGCCGAAGGAGATGATTCCATTTTCTGTGCTGATTATTTGAACTCGTATCTGTTGCCAACTTTCGATTGGGAATTCGATGTGTAACAGGAGGGGGAGCATTTGACTTCGATAAAAGAGAGAAACACATATTTCCTTTTTCATTGATCAGGATTTTTGTTGCGCAAGTAATCAATAAATTGCAGATGTATAAACAAATCACCCTCCCTGTATTGTTTTATCCGTATCATATTCATACGTGAAAAATATTCTACGTTCTTAACTGTTTAATTCAGATTTAAAATTCTTTCATTGGAATTAGTAGAAAGTATACGCCGACAATTTAATAAGTATTGCAGCACTGATATTCTTCTTCAGGCGTGAAGATGTAACGCTTAGATTCCTGCAATTTAATAATGTCGCCGCTCTTTTTTCCTGACTCGTGTCGCTGGAAGAAGGCGATATTTCGCCACGTTTCCTTTTTGCCACTAGTGTTTCTTTCTTCACTACGGCTTCACCGGTCCGGTGGAGAGTTGCCTACATCGTCAAGCAGAGGGCGAAGTAACCACCTTCCGCTTCAAGGGGAAGAAATGGACAAGAGGATTGGAGTGCGAAGAAAGCTCGCGAAACCGCGTTCGAGCAAGGGGCTCGCCAAGGCGGTGGCGGATTACCTCGCGTCAGATTGTTACATGTACGCCCATCTCGTTGACGCGCCCCCATCGGATTCGTCGCCGGCTTCCGCCGCCAGCCCTCATTCGTCAGCAGGTCCGCCTTCATCCTTCCTCTGGATTTGTCTTTCGACTCTTGAGCCTCTTTAGCGGACTATTTTAATTTTATTTTAAATTAAGTTCAAATTCAAATTATTTATATTTTTTAACTTTAAAAATATCATATGTATTTTTTAAAATTCTTGCTCAAATATCAATATTTGCATATTAATTAATCAATTTCATTGGGTTCGTTTGCACTATGCATGCCTCTTTGCTTCAAAGAATTTGCCATTTGAACACCAAGAAGTGCCCTGAATAGGACAGTAGGTAGTTTGTCATGCGAGCCCATTCTTAATGAGATGTAATCAATCACGAAATTCTTAATATGATCATATTAGATCTATTATATGTAGCCTTTACCCATACGGTTGTGCTAATTAAAGCTCCTCTAATTCGTGTAATCAATCCTCAGAAAAAGATATTAATAACATTTGTAATTTGGTTATATAATTTGTAGCTCCGGAGACACCATGCATGGACTAGTCCATTCTGCAACCTGTCACTTACAAACTTATAATATAGAACCGAGTGAACCTCTTGGTTCCCCAAATCATTTTCAAAACATACTTGTTAATGAATATTTAGTAAATTGCTGATATACCTCACGTTTATGAATTATTTAACATCTTTCAGGTAAATCCGCAGACCTTCCTGGTCCTTGCTCAGAGATCAGAACCCATAGAAGTGTCAGCTTTCATACTGAATCAATTTCTATTCCTTCTGGTATATGCTTTCAGATCTTTTGGTTTTATAGTGTAATTTTTGTGTTCAGTCATCCTCTATTAGATCTTCGATGACATTCAGTCAACAGAGACACTAAAGATTGTAATTTTTTTTTCCTTCTACAGACTCAGGGTTGCCTGTTGTGAACTTGAGGAGGCTGACACCAAAGTGATATTGCTGATGCCGCATGATATGATAGATCAGCACTGTTTTGTGCGTGTATGCTTCAGCTCAATTACTATAGCATGGCTTCGTAGTTTTTGTTTTTCTCTAATGTTTCCTTCTTTGCTTACTTGATTCCATGTAATTTGGGATGCATGACAGTTGACAAGAATGCCATAGTATTTTGGACTATTGTGACATCTATAGTTTCATCATTTAGATTGAAGGGCATACTCACTTGATGATTTGCTATGCCATAGTATTCCTTTATGATGATTGTTGAAGCTCCTTGACAATTTAAATCATTTGCTCGTGTAGTTAGTTATAATCATAAAAGGTTAAATATGCAAAGAAAACGAGATAGTGATCCTCTTTTATCCTCTTCCTATAATCCCTCAAGCTTGCACCAGCTGACGTTCAGACTCAGGAGCTTTGCAACCATGTCCATATAATTCTCTAGTCAGAGGTCACGGTTTCAAAGGGGAAAACACTACAAGAGAATTGTGAGCACTGGCTGTAAAATCGAAGTGTTGCTTTTGGACTTGCATAGATGTTTTTGATAACTTACTATTTGAGGGGAATTAAGGCTTGTTTAGGTACAAAAAAAAGAGGCTTATTGCCCCGGAAGATTGGTTTAGTATCAGTATCTATTTAATGTCGTCACATGACTTATCGTTTCATCCTTGGTTCACTGGACAAAACAAATGTATGCACATGCTTGATAGGCCCACAGAATCTATGATAAGTGTGTTGTTACCAGCTTGTGTGATTAGTGACTGTTCATATGGCTGTTTTGTGCCGAAGTAGTTATGCTGGCGGGCTCCGACAAGAAATACAGAAATCTTTAATTTTTGTGACATTACAAGCTTGAATGTAGAGTGACATTCATCGTGTTTTCGCTTTCTTTCGATAGGAAAAATTTATCCTCTTGTTTATATGTGATGTTGGCTAGAGGTTGGTTGGCAAGATCCAGGTTTTATGGGTTCTAGAATGTGTAATTGTTGTCCTATCATGTGGCTTTACTATAGGAATATCAGTTTATTACATTTGTAGAAACTGGAGAATCCTTTCTTCTTCTAACTTTCTTAGGATATGCTGATTTTGTGTATCTAGTTGTCACATGTTTGTTTTAGCCTCGACATCGATAAAACATATTCACTTCTAGGTAGTTATATATGCTACAGTGAGATGATCTTAGTAACTCTTAATTAATATGCCTACTTATTCTGAGCTTATAACATTGCTGCTAGCTAGTGTTCTAAGTATATTTACTTCTTCTCTGTGCTATGATAGATTTTAGCATGAACAGTCTTGCATCCATGGTCCTCACCAGTTGTTAAATCCTACAGTTAATTAAGTAGACTCCGGTTCCTCTTGGACATAAAGACTCATGCTTAAGGCTTGGTTAATTCCCAATAAGATCAGGGGAGTTCCTTGCTTGATCATGCATTGTTTTACTGCGTTCTCTTCCTTTGCTCTCTTTTAGAACAAATCCAAGTATATACTTCCTTTGCTCTCTTTTAGAACAAATCCTATTAGTGTATTCTGTAGTGTTCCCATGAAATGTTTTGTTCGCTTCATTTTCTTGTGGAAGGACTTCCATAATGCGAAAGCAGGAGATTCTGAACCTGCAGTTTCACTCTGGAAATTCCCTTTTTCCAGGTTCATTTCTGTATTCCATTGTCAATTTATACTACATTAATTAGTGCTGGAACATATATATATATGGATGGGCTCCATGCAACTGTCAAACATTTTACAGATGATTCAAATGTGGGTCGCTTAGCCTTATTAGGATCCACACCAACATGCTTAAATTACCATGAAGATAAGCATGCACAATATAAGTAATTACTGCTTAGGGCTACAGATAAAGGGCATCACTCGTCCCATGACACAAATATCATATGCACAAGAAGTACGTAAAAGTGAAAGAAAACAAAATAGAGTCGTTCATCACGCCTCATGTAGGCTTAATATCTTTCTGAGAACAATCACCTTCAGCTCCAGGTATGAAACATACTCAGTAGTCTTCCTGAGCAGTACCTGCAACTCAGCAGTCCTGCAGCCAGGCACAACCATCTTAAGCTTCGTGAGCTTTCGCACCACCAGATGCTGTAGGGGCCTCCTCTCCCTCATTGCTCCTCTGCAGCTTCCCCTCCTTGTCACGGGAGTTAAGGCCCTCCTCATGGCTGACCAACAACCCAGTCCTCCTGAGTCCTGCTGCACAACCAAGTGATGAGCAAAAGCAAAGTATAAATAGACTTCAACTCTTCAAGTCGGAAGCCATGCAGGTGAATATAAAATAAATTATACTACTATGATTATTAATAATTTAACCTTGGTTGTTCTCTTGTGGACCTAAATTAATTATCGACTAGTCAAGGAATAGTAGCCAAATAAGACACTCGATCTGTGGACATCACTTGGAGGTGACAAGTGACTCTTGAATTGCAATGCACCAGAGAAAGATGTGTTTGGTACAAGTCTTGTGATGTCTACTTCGTGGAGTTTTGCAAGAAGACGCTCGAGCACAGCCTGTAAGCTTTGCAAGGCCCAATTAGACTGAGCTTTTTAATTATTGTGATTGCTTCTTTAGTTTTGTTAATTATATATTATTCATTCTGCTAGCTGTATGTATATATATCTATCTATCTTGATGGCTTTGTCACTGTGGGTGTGTAGGTCTTACATTTGGTCTAAACTAAACTTACTCTCCGAATGTCTTGTCAATCATATATTGGATGGAGGGTGTCTTTATCATTATTATTATTACGATTGTTAGGCTTAAGTACTTGTTTAATTATCTCGAGTTTTAGATTTCTATTTAACAGAGTCAAAAGTGATGGGTATTACAACTTGACAAGTCAACTAGTGTATTCGCAATCTTTTTCCTGGTAACTTCTTTTATATATCAGTCATGTTCTTGGAGAATTTCAACAGAACAAAAAGTTGTACAATTCTCAGTAATTTAATTAATTAAGATTAAGAAGCCAGTGGGAAATAGTATATGATGAGTGCCGATCGACTTTGTTCTCGGTCCATTGGCAATCATTTATGTCTTGTTGGCTAAATAGAGACCTTAATATTATAGTTTCCGAGAATGATTTAATTTTTTTTTTGAGTAATTTTTTTTATTAATTCATTTTTGTACCCTCCATATACTATATTTTTTTTATGCTATATATCATTTCTAACATATCTAACTTATACTGACCACACCAATCAATCACTGCACCACATCACTAATTATTTCATCAAAATGGGAATATTCATAAGAACAAAGTAACTACAAATTCTTAAACACCGTCGAGTTTGAAAATATTAAAAATAAAAAAAAGGCTCGAATTAAATGTGATTATAAATAATCGGTGGCCAATTAGGACAATAATTGAAGTTTTTAGGTGGAATCGTGGGTGGGAAATCAAAGTGCATGTGCACATCTCTATCACTCGTGGGCTGGATTAGGCACCTTGAGTCCCAATCCAATTCATTTTTTGTCCTAGTCACCAATGCCTCATTTTGTCTTTTTTTTTCTTATTAAAGTCTGAAGGATGATCCATCAATGTCGATTGAATCCAACATTTTCTACGAGATTTAATACTACGGGCAAATATTGTCATTTTATTTTGCAAAAAGAAAAATAGTGAATGGCTGAACTGTAAGTAATTCATTCAGTTGGATTGAATTAGAGCAGTATTTTACAAGAGCAATGATATATTACATGAAAAATGTAACATAAAATTCAACATGACACACTCCATACAATGGGTCCCACATCCATACAATGAAATCCACATCCATGCAGTTGAGTGCATGTGTCATATTGAATTTCATGTTATATTTTTCATGTAGCGTATTATTTTTTATTTTACAATAAGAGAGATAATTATTGAGTGATCGCCACAGTAACAACGACTAAACAATTAATTAGTTAGTAGATTAATTATATTTAAGAGGGTGATATATGAGTAGTTTTGCGTCTCATTCAGGGTTTTAATTAGTGATTTTTTTTCTGTACGTTATCCTATTTAATATTTATTATTTAACATATTAATTTGAAACGATAAGGCAAATGTACATCACGATCGACTACAGAGTGGGCCAACAGAAAATGAAAGAACGGCCCAAGCCAAAAAAAAATAGCAAGTATTTTTTTATTTATAATTCTAAAATAATTTACGATTTTAATATAAATTTATAAATTATAAAAAACTAGATAATCTAATTTCAGAGGGCAATGTTTTCAGAAACTATAATGTTTAAAAACTATATTCTTTAAACAATCTCATTTTATGATGAGGAATGATTTAAATTCCTATCTTTTGAAAAATACAAACACTATTTATTTGTTATATAACAAGATTGTGCCATTATAATTTACAAAGCGTTAATCATTAAGCTACAATAATAAAACTTAAAGTTGTAGTACATTAAATTACAATGCCCAAGCAATTAGTAATTAATTACATGCCTCTTGATTTCCAATTCGACGAGTTTCAATTTCCAAGCGATAATAAACTCTGACGAGCTTGATAAAGACTCAATACGAAGACGGCACGACGCCGTAGTCGTCGTCCGCCATGAGCGCCGCCACCGCCTCCGCCGCCGAGGAGTAGATTCGGTCGACCTCCGCCTCGACCCGCTTCACGAAGCGCCCCTTCACCCTCGGCCGCGCCTCCGCGTAGGCCTTCCTCGACGCGTACCTTATCGTCTTCTCGAACCGCCGGCTCTTCCTCTTCTCCCGATATCGCATCAGCCTCGCCTCCCGCTCCGCGTGCGCCATGGCCGAGTCCGTGAAGGGAAGACCCGCAGTTGCTGCTGACGGCACCTGCGACACATCCGGCACCACCGCCGCCTCCGATGACTCCTGAAAAAATATTGTGCACCTGATTAATCGGCTATTTTCAATTTGACCTCTAGAATTTGAAGAATTGCATTTCATATCCTCTAATTAGCCATTTGAATAGGGATGAAAGTCTAATATTTCGGAAGCTTAGGCGGTAATATATAATCGTACGCTGTGGCAAAATACAACGTCGGGCTCGGGCTTGGATTCGGTCACGTTGAGATCGAAGTAGCTGCAGCCGGGCGAGAGGAGGTAGGACGGAATCGCTCGGTTAACGGTCTTGACTTCGTCCTGATCTGACGTGGCGTAGTCGAGATCGAGGTAGGCGTCGGCGTCGGCGTCGGAGAAGAAGAACTGCGCCGGCGTCGCCTCCTGGTGGAGTAGAGAATAGGCGGAGGCGTCATCGTGGAGGGAGGAGGCGCGTGAGGAGCCTGCGGGGCCGAGGAAGGGAGAGATGGGGGCGCGCTGATGGCGGCGGGCGAGGGGGTTGGCGGCGTGGACGTCTGCATCGCAGGTGGCGCAGAGGGTGGCAGCGTCGGATTTGCAGATCACAACGGCGGGGGCGGCCTCGCAGACCTGGCAGAGCCAAGCGCGAGCGTGGCGGGAGGCCAGGCCGTTGGCGCCGTGAACTGTGGCATCGCAGGCGCCGCAGAGGAAGGCAGCGTCGGCGCGGCAGTGGAGGATAGCGGGGGAGAGGCCGCAGGCGTCGCAGGGCTTCGAGGAGGCGGCGGAGGCCGCTCGCGTGGCGCCGCCTTCCTTCTTCGACTCGCCGCCACTCGCCATCGCGCTCACTCCTACGGCCACGGTCGGTCTTCCTCTGCTTCTAGGCCGCTCATTTTTAGTTTTTAATGGTTTTATTGAGGAATTTTAGATTCTCCAAATTTGCTATTGGATCGTGCTCTATCTATCTTCTTTGTTGGTTGGTGGGATTGACATCCAATGACTATTAAGAACGTGGCAGATTCTTAGCTGCTTGAATTTTTTCGAAGTAAATAAAATAATATTTATCAGGATAAAATAATATTTATCAGGAAAGCAGCTGAGCCACCTGCCATCCGGCCCGGTCCGGCCTAACTTAACAATCTAGATTTTACTAAAAATAGATCATCCATGAATCATGATCAAGACTCTCTCTAAAGATGTTGATTATTTTATATTTTTAGAAACTGGTTATTTCTCAATACGTATTTGTGGGCCGAATTTTTGTTCATGGGGAAAATCCTTGTTATCTTCTATGTCCAACTCTAATTTGTATTTCTTAATATCTCCTGGCTATTGGGATTAATTTTTCTAAAGATGTTGATTATTTTATATTTTTATTTTTAACTTTATATTTCTCATCTGTAAAGGGTGAAAACATTTATAATGAGGTAAATTAAGAAACTTTTTTTTTCAATACTAGTGTTATTTGGTCATGAAAATTGTTGATTATTTTCTATGCCCATCTCTAATTTGTATTTCTTAATATATCTTTAGTTAATTTTTATGAAACAAGCATCTTTAAAAAATGAATTATATTGACTAATGAACAATATTTTTTTATTTTCAATTTACAAAAAGTTACTAAGACATAAATATGTTAAAGAATGTATAATAAATTTGAATATATATATATATATATATATATATAAAAAATGTCAGAAATTAAAATTAATGGCGTTGTTTTCTATCTATTTTGTTTTACAATTTCCAAATTCCATTTTCTAAACTTGCCAAACAGAAGGATCAAGGCCAAGAACTTATTGTAACTTTCAACAATTAATCAAAGGAACAAAAGTAAAGTGCATGCTCTAATATCGACAAGATTCTCAGCATCAAATTCATGGCCTCCACTTACACAATCGACGATTCCTAGCTAAAGTCCATATCCTCTCATGTACTCCTGATCGAGCAACAAAGAATCAGCCGAGCAACTCAACGCTAGTGCTTCTACCTTCTCCCCAAAACCCTCTCCATCACTTGACCACCAGCTCATGCCTTCCTGCTCTATCAATTCCTTGAAGCAGTCCAACTCCGGCAACTGATCCTTCTCCTCCTGCATCGGAAACTCCAACGTCGTCGAACCACTCGTGACGACAGAAACTGGACCAGATGATTCGCTCGCAGTATCGTTGGGATAAGCGTGTTGTTGCACGAACTTGGCAGAGGTGATCAAATTGGTAAGTCGACTCTCTTCAACTTGGTACGCAGGCCAAACCATTGCACGGCTCTTGTTGTCGTTGTTGTTGTTATAGTACATATGGAGTTGCATCGCCTCCGCAGCTGACGCACGAGTTAGGATTTCTGAGTGCAAATTGGAGTGTTCTTGGTTGATTGGAGAGTACTGAGGAGGTATTTTTGATCTGTTAATTTGCTTGTGGTAGCCAAGAAGTTTCTTCTTCAGCTTTGTGTTCCAGTAGTTCTTGATGTCATTATCTGTTCTCCCTGGCAGCTGTGCTGCAATAATTGACCACCTAATATTGCATATAATTGAAGCAAAGAGTACTGATCAATAGTTGGCCTAACTAATTAAATTATGATCATGGTATATCAATCAGTTCGCGAACGATTACCTGCTTCCAATACTTATGTAAAGGCTGAGTATGATTTGGTCTTCCTCTTCAGAGAAGCCGCCATGTTTAATATTAGGTCTCAGATAATTGAGCCATCTTAATCTGCAGCTCTTTCCACATCTTTTCAGGCCTGTAACGAGTTTATAATTAATTATTGGTTAGATGCTATAGATCATAATTAATGCATGAAGATCCTAAACTCGTAACCCTTTTTCAAAAGGTTAAACCTTATATAAGAAATAATCTAATTAAGAAGATGGAGTAAATGCATATATGTGTGTACCTATCTTGTGAGGGAGAGCAATCCAATTGCCACCGGTTCCATGCTTTTCGATGTAAGCCTTGAGCTCGGCATCCTCCTCGGGCGACCACGGTCCCTTCTTCACATTCGCCTTGTCGCAACAGGGAGCCCTCCCCATCTCTTTCTCTAGCTCTCTTCTTAACTTTCACAAAATATGCAAACAAAGCTGAAACTAATTAGGGTTATTAATGTTGAGTCCGAACTTGGGGTTGATATATAACAAACGAGTAAGGCATTAGTTTATAGCTACAGGAAGGCACCTCGAAGGGGAAGAAGACTAATCATGGTCAGTGTGAGATGTGACGCTTACGAGGGAGGACAAAACTTGCTGAGCCACACCTTGTTCGCCACCTTTTGCATCAGTTTCAACGTGAAATAATATAGTTGTCTAATGGATCTCAAATCTTGCATATTATATTATTGACCAAGTCCATGCATGCAATGAATTAGTGCTCGAGTCTCTGTTCTAAATTAAAGTCGCAAGACAAACTATTAATAATTATGATCAGCAAAGAGGAGATCGAGCCTTGATCCCACATTCCCACCTAACATAGATTGATTGATATTAGTGCAGTATACGACTACTTTAAAATATTCTTATAATAGAGCAAAATTAAGTACACTGGCACACAGAGATCGCATTCCCAAGATCATCTGAGATTTAGTCAGAAAGCTAGCTAATTGCAACTTAATTATATTATTGGCCAGACAGCAAGAACAATCTCCAGAGATCTCCATTAATTGGTGATACAAAAGATTCAGAAATGTAAACAGGTATATATCAATTAGAGTACGTACCCATACAAGCTATAACAGTAATGTATGCGTACAGAGGAAGGGAAGCCCAATATGTTCTTTCCACCATAAAACTTTATGAGTATTCAATTGCATATAAAATTACGGTATGGCAGTCAAAAAAGAACCGCATGCATTCACAGATATTAACGAAGACTTTACCATCGCATTCTAAAGGCCATGCCTGCAATATTTGATCTGCAGCTGGTGATTGAGAAAATTAAACCAATCATCCCACCAAAAGACCACATCACTTTTTGTGGTTCAAACAACTAAAAGTACTCTTTTGTGAGACAAGTGGATATGATTGAGATGATCTGTTTCACATCTTGTCAAGCACTGCAGAAGAAATAAGAACTTAAAGCGAGCAAATTAAAGCTTGCATTGACCTTTCAGGGGACAACTTTCTAAAAGATGGAGTACAACAAACGCAAAGGTAAATAAAGTAAGCGACATGCGGCGAAAATTTTTTTTTTAATATGAATTCGAATTCAATTCAAAAATCAACTCCAATAATTCAAAAAAAAATTATTTTCACTTTTATATTAATACTTCATTATTATTGTACTAACATAAGATAATATTAATTAAATATCTTAATTTTAAAAAAAATATTTTAATTTAATTTTTTAAAAACTCTTAAATTCTAAATTTAGATCAATCCGAATCAACCTAAGCTCAATTCAACCCCAAACTTGAAACTTCCAATTCGAACCCTATTATTTTTAGATCGATTTGGATCAAATTGATAGATCGGATTTATTTTTGACACCTTTAGAAAATAGGAGAGGAAAGTGTACATTTCTCCTTGTCCTTGGCTACTTTTTAGAATTCTAGTGGGAGTGGTCTCCATAATAATATACTTTGCATAGAGTATGACTTGTGCGTAATTAAAGTATATAGGTTAGTGTTGTTTTGAAAGAATTGTCTTGTAGCATAATGCTGACTAACTTGTTAATTCAATGGCGTAACCATTAATCTGCAATTTGCTTCCTCAAACTCAATCTAGTCGCTTTAACATGTATCAGACACCTGGATGGTGATGAGGGCCTGATCAAAACTAGGTCATAAATTTTGCAAATCTTATGATTCATACGTAGAAAATATAAAAATGAGAAAAAATGTATTTAAAAAATAGATGTTTTTTTAAAAAAAATTTAAGAAAATGCAGCCGCCCAAATAAACACGGACCCAGTTTGACATTCAAGCCGAGCACCTTCCTCTCGGCTGGGCCAATTGTCCAATTAGGGCCACCTCGACATGGCCAAGATTTTGACAGCCATGTCGAGCAAGTGGTAGATCATGGGCGGCAGCCGGGCTTGTCAACACCTGACCCTTTTGATATTAAGTGTTGACTTTTTGAAAGTAACAGGGAAGCTACTTCAGAAAAGTCAACTTGGGTAATTACAAATATAGGAAATCATAATTGCAGGAACAATGTCCTTGTAAAGCATGTACAATTCATGCCATTAATTTTCTTTGACATGGTTTTCAACAATGACAAAAGTCAACGGTGGAAATATTGTAGAAACTTTTCACGCAGACTAAAATTTGCAATGTGAAGTCAACACCGTAGTTGGGTCCAGAAGTATTTATTTACTCCCTCCATGCATGATGATGTATGTCTATTTCTTTAAGCATATGCATAAAATTAAGTGTAAAAATTTATAATAATTTATCATGCATAAACCTGGCATCGCTATCTTAATCTACTACATTCACTGAACTATCATATAAGAAGCTGTTTTATCTTTTCCTCTGATGAACTGATACACGATTTCACACAAGGATTTTGCAGTTATAGTACTGTTATCAATAGATATTTAACACCAAGAAATTATTATGATTCTGAAGAGATCAAATTAACATTTCAAAAAGATGAAAGTATTGTTGTCGTTTCCATTCATTCATTCATTCTGCAATACCGAGAAAATGTTCCCGGTTGATTCTAGTCCAAGCAGAAGAAAGAAGGTTCAACAGTAATACACCACAAATAACATTGATTCTTGAAGTAGCTAGAGCATAGGGCTTCAAGTCAGTCTCCCAAGGAGTAGAGATTTCATATTTATTTACGGAAATTCTAAACATTTCTTACAAAGACAAAACTTCACAAAATTTAACACGATGATGCATAACAGAACTGGAAGAGAATTTAATTTCGAAACTTGCAAGATATCATATCTCAGGTAGCAACAGGAATAAGAAACTAGAAGGATTTACAAGCAACAGGTAATACCTAAATTGACTTAAAAGGTACCAAATCAGGCTGACTAGATGGAAGATCCTGTCTGGCTCATAATTGTTCATAGGGATTTGTTTGTATCATGATTGCTAAGTGGTTTATGAAAAAGTAACAGCATGATGCTGAAGGCTTTACATAGTTTGATTGGTTAATAAAACTTCAATTACTCTCACCAGAAAACAAGAATAATTATCCCCAACAATCATGCTACAGATGCACCTTTGCTCTAACTGGCTGTAAATATGTAGACGATAACACCAATAACCCCAACAAACAATTCACTGTATCCTTGTCATGACTCATGACAGAATGATACAACTAATATTCTGTGAGAGATCACAGGGACATGACTCATGACAGAATATTAGATGACAATACCAATATTCCCAACAAACAATTCACTGTATCCTTGCCATGACTCATGGCAGAATGATAAAACTAATATTATGATGTCTCAGTGAGAGATCACAGCTATTTCAGCCATTAAAAAGCTACATGCCTAAGAAAATTCCAGATTCTGATTACTCTTTGGAGGAAGAGTAATTTCTGCATTAGGTTCATCTGAAATTGCATCTCTTCTCCTGCCAATCTACCGTTGGGATTTCTTCTTCTGCAGCTTGCATTTATAGAGCATACCTGTGGACCTCAGTCCCAGCAGAAACAACTGGTTCTTTGTTAATTTGGCAAGAAGGCAATGACACAAAAGAAACTGGTTCAGAAGGAACTTTGGCATGTATACCAGAAGAATCTGCTGCGAGGAGATTTCCATCCTGATCATTAATATTGGGGTTTGTTATTGTAACATTCGGCTGGACATAATCTGAAGCAGAAGATTCTTTGAGGCCAACCATCCGATGGGTAAGAATGTTATTCTGAGATGATAGGGCATTTGTAATTTCATCCCCAACCAGGGCGTTGGGGAATCTTGGACTTCCAACCTGCATTTATCCCGTAAGACCTGTGTCTGGCCCATTTCCGATCGTTGAACAGACGAGCTCATGAGATGATACGGCATTTGGTAGGGGCCATCTACTGAATATGCAGAAAGCTGATTATGATACCTTATCGCAGTATCTTCAATTCCTAGCACATTTGCATTTGGAGCAATTCCTAATGTATGTTGAGTTAGAAAACTTTTATTTGCATAGCACATCAGCTGATTTGGAGTGATGCAATTAGAAGGGAGTGATTGTTCGTCATCAGTGTTTCCATGTATAAATGGGCATGCATCATACTGCCGTCAACATAGTGTTCACTTATCCTACTAGCTTCATTTTGATAGATACATGTATCCTCGAGTCTGTGAGTATGAGAAACCTGGTTGCTGTTGATGCCCCACCCATGTTCAAAATGATTGTGGGATTCATTAAGCATTGGATGTTGTTCATTGAGATAAATCCACATCCATGGACTTAGGTCTATAACCTACCATGTAAACTGCTCTTTGACTGTTTAATATTAGATCAAGTTTCTGTGATCCTAATGAATCTCAATTTTGAATTTCCTCCTTTAATTTCATGTTCTCTTCACTATGATATCAAAATGACTATGGTCGCATGCAATGATTCTAGCCTTCCGTTCTTCCTTTAGGGCCTTGACTCTAGATTTTGATTTTTCTAAAAAATGTTTGAGATAGTTCCGAAAAAGTAATTTCTGTTTACGATTATCCAATACCATGAATCTCTGTTACTATAAGATATGTGCTTATCGTACTCCTTCATGTTCATTGCATCCTCGTCGTCCACAATTGACACCAAGGCGTAGAGATCCTCAGCTGGCTGCTGGTGTTTTATGATCGATACCCCATCAAAGAGCTCTTGCGCCGGAGCCAAAAAGATATAGTGAACAGTCACGATACGGGTCTCTCCCTCGACCATCAAGCGGGCGAGGAAGGATGCTCCCTCCAAAGCTGCAAAGAATTTTGACACGCGAGAATCATCCACAGCTGCGCTCATTTCCATCTCAGGACTCAAAAACTAGCCGGAGCAACAATGGAAGAGCAAGCGAACGATTCACGCTCCACTCGACTAAACATGAGACTCCAGATACCGAGGGTGGGCGACAGCCAAGAATCCGCCCTCCTCGTATCCATGCCTTGCGCAATCCTCCTCCAAAATGATCGCTTTCCCACTGAATCGGAGTTACGTGAAAAATATGACGACATATTAACTAAATTACTCCCAAAACAAAGCAGTAAATTACTCTAGTTCTTCCTCCAAATTAACGACGATGAAGAATTTTATATTAAAAAAAGGAACGATGAAGAAACCCTAAAACGGATCCAGCAATATGCAAGGAAAAATATCCATCTTTTCTTCTTATCTAACAAACGAAACATAAACGGGGAAACGGAAAACCAACATCTTGCCAATAAAAACTCATACCTAAGAATCGGGGGAATCCCTATCCGAGCTCGACGCTTCCTCCTTCGATCTCGCCCTTCTCGTATCAAACAACCGGAAAAGCATGAAAAGGAGACCGACAGCGTAGGAATCGGAGCAAGTCGGGAAGAAACTACCCGCGAAATCGAATAGGTGGTGGATAGCAATGGATTATGCCGTCGAGAGGGATCCGCCACTCGCCACCACGTGGCGAGGCCCAGAGGAAGTGGCTCCTACTACTTATCGCCTCTTCCGTGCGCAGCTGCGGCCGATCATTGCGTGATGTCGTCGTGGTCGCCGGACGTCGCTCGACTACTGACCAAGGAGGCAAAAGTTATATAATTTCTAAATACTGTATCATAATTTTAAAATTTTCAGAGGACGTGTTTATTTTTTATTATATCCTTTGGTCCTTAAATTAAAAAAATATTTAAATTGAGCCAAACCAAATAAAAAATAAAATTTAATTATGTCATAGTTTCGTATAAAAATCATTGATGATACTCAAAATTTTTTTTTTAAAAAAATTCTTTTAAATTTATTCATATTTTAAAATTAAAAATTACTAAAAAAATTAATTGGTACTATTTTGATTAAATCATCACTACTTTAGTATTGATTTCATCAAAATATCATCATTTTAGTGTTGATTTATTACAACTAGACTACTAGCATCGCCTTAGTGTTGGTTTTCGAGAATCAACACACTATAGTGTTATTATTTGAATATCAGAACTAATGAAATTTATTGATCTCATAATTTGTGGTGTTGATTTCTAAGGATTAACACCATTATAGTGTTGTTATTCAAATATAAGAATCAATGAGTTATGATTAAATTTATTAATAAATATAGGGGATTTATATTTTTAAAAATTTGACATGTACTGAAAGAGGATAGTGTAGAGAAAGTATTTATAGCATGAATAATCCTAGTTCTGAGACCCCTATAAAAACTTATGAATTTGTGTCAATTTTCTCAAAGTTTGAAATTTTAAAAATCTTTTAAGCACTATTGGAAATGTGTTCAAGCTGATAACCCATAGCACATTTAGACTCTGAGGCACTGTAAAAACTTATCGGGCTTATATTGGGTCTAATCAGAGCATGCTAGATTCATCAATGGATTTTAACTGAAACCATTGATGGGCTTAGGAGATTTGGATATCTGAAAAATTGACATGTACTGGAAGAGGATAGTATAAGAAAGATATTTATAGTATAGAATTCTTGGTTCTGAGACGCCTACAAGAACTTATATGTCTATGTTAGTTGTCTCAAAGTCTGAAACTTTAAAAACCTTTTGAGCACCGTTGGAAATGCTTTCAAATTGATAACTCAAGGCTTATTTGAACTTTGGGACATTACAAAAACCTACCGAATTTAGAATGGGTCCGATCAAACCTTGCTAGTCCATCAATGAATTTTAACCGAAACTCATTGACGGAGCTAAGGGATTTGAGTTTCTGAAATATGACATTGGAAGATGATCGTGTAGTAAAAGTATTTATGGCTGTGGAATTATGGGTTATGAGACATTTACCAAAAGTTATGGATCAATGCTAGTTGCCTCAAAATCTAAAACTTTAAAATATTTTTAGCACTATTGGGAATCCCTTCAAGCTGATAACTCAAAACATATTTGGACACTGAGGTACATAAACCTACTAGACTTGGAATGTGTTCGATCAGACCTTGCTAGGTCCATCAATGGATTTTAATCGAAACACATTTATGGACCTAAATTTGAATTTCTGAAATATGGGCATGTACTTGAAGAGGGTAGTAGAGAAAGTATTTATGACGTGAAAATATTTCAAACTTTTGGCTTGAAATCTTCCTCCAGTCCACACTCTCTCCTCCACATTGGAGAGAGATAAAGAAAAAGTTATTAACGCAACGCCCATTAAACTTATGGGTTTGTTCCAATTATGTTGATTCAAACTTGTAAACCGATAGTGTTTTGTTGATATCACAAAGGGGTGGTATTGATTTCTAAGGAGTAACATCACTATAGTTGTTGTATTCGAAGAACAACACCATGTACTGTTGATATCACAAAACAGTGGTGTTATTTTATAATGATCAGTACCACTATAGTATTATTATTTAAAGAATAGAATATGATGTGCTGTTAATATCATAACAGAATGGTATTGATTTTAAAGATCAATATCACTTGTAGTGTTGTTATTTGAAAATCAACGCCATTATGTTGATATCACAAAAGGGTAGTGTTGGTCTCCAAAGAGCTACCACCATAGTGTTGTTATGCGACAAACAAAACCACAGTATATTATTAATGTCACAAAATGATGGTGTTAATTTCATCAACATCACTTTGGTAATGTTATTCAAAGTCATAATTTAATTATGATGATGCTATTGTTCAAAAATCAAAATCATAATGATGTCGATGGTAAGAAATCAACATCACAATAGTGATAATTTAATCAAAACAATAACAAAATAATTTATTTATTTTTATTTAAAATTTTAAATTTTGATTTTCTTTTTAAATTTAATTTAATTTTTCATATTATAACTAGTTATTAAAAAAAAATTTTTTTATTGACGTTCCTTTGTATTTTTTTAATTTTTATTAAAATTTTTTTTGATAAAATATATATATATATATAAATGATAAATGAATTGAATGATTTAATTTTTTTAAAAAATTGAGTTTTTAAATCATCAATTACTTTTTAATGAAATTCTTTGATAAAACAATTATTTTTTAAATTTAGTTCAATTCGATTTAAATAAAAAAACTAAATTTTTTTTTAAGATGGGAGAGGTATAATAAAAAATAAATGCATCCTTTAGAATTCTGAAATAGACCCTTCGGGAATTATATTAACTTTCCTTTGATCAATTGCCGATATATTAAGCATTAATTTTCCTGGGCGGCATGGCGCATTACATCGATGCCGTTTCGTCTGTGCTTGCGTTCGCGTCTATAAAAAGGTAAGAAGACGATTAAGTAACAACGAAATTACGCGGTGCGGGACAGCTAGTAGGGAACCGGTGTCGACTAAGTCGTGGTCTAACTTGTGGTAATTGAAGACGCGTAATACAAGGGAGAGACATAATGTATTGAGATTATTGCTGGAGAAAATCCAAATTAATTAATTAATTAAATTTCGGACCGATCGATCGTAACTTCGTCGCCAAGGACATGCACATAGGAAACTTGTCGTGAAGACTTAATTAGAACTAAATGGTAGTCAAAATTAGATATATATTATCTAGAACTGTTGACCATTTATCTCTGGCGACCTTGTTAATTTATAGAAAATGTTTCTATTTACATTGTTTGATTTGATCCGAGCCGATTTAATAGACCAGCCAGTTTAAGAAATTCCAACTCCATCACGTCTATTAATTTATCATCATCATCATCATAACGAAGGCTTTGTCTCACTGTTAATCCATCTCGATCCATCATGGCTTCCAAGAAGAGAATTTCGGTGCTGAGCCAGTTGCGGCGGGCGATCGCCAACGTAAAATTCCTGCTCTCCTTCGATGCCACCCGGTGGATCGTCTCCTCCCTCAAGAGATCTTCGTCGCCGGCGGCGGCCGAGCTCAGGTTCAAGACCCGACCGAGCTTGCTCGACTGCTCCGACGATTACTACGACGCGAGGTCGTCGTTCGCGCTCTCGCGGACGTCGTCGAGCCTGGTCGGCTCGCCGGACCCGGCGACGCAGATGACGAGGTCGGCGAGCGATGCATCGTCGTCGTCGTCGTCTCCCGACGGCGGATCCGGCGAGGATATTAATTTGAAGGCGGACAGGTTCATCGAAGGGTTCTACCGGCAGCTGCAGATGGAGAGGCAGGTGTCGCTCGAGCTGAGGTATCTGAGGGGGGACAGCGGCAAGAGCTTGGAGTTGGAGAGAACCACCTCCGATTGAAATTCGTTCGTGGATTTAAAGGCGATCAATATAACCTCTATTTGCATGGTTATCGCATTGAAGTAACTACTATTGTGGATTTGCATCTCTTTTCCTTCACCAAATTTTAGTTGCTTATCTTTTTGGAGATTTTTTGTGTATTTTATTTTTTTTAATGCTTCTGTAAATTTATGGATAATCGAAATGAATACGAGAGTTTACGAGTAATATCGAGTAAGTGCTTGGTTAACAAAAATATATCATCGATTATGTTTCTGTAAACTCATCGACCTCAGCTGAAATTAGTTTGCTATTCTTTTTTCCATCGAAAGAAAATCTAGAGTGAAATATATGATAAAATCCTTAGTGCACCATTTCAGCCCATGGGCCGGAATATTCCTGCCGCATTGAAAGTAGACGACTTGTCCTTTGCAGGGAAGTCCCACAATATCCATCCCTTGCTTGGTTATTGAGACTAAACTACTAATTAAATGGCATAGAGGAACTAATGCTATGGATCATCTAAATTGATAATTACTTTATGCCTATAATACAACAAAAAGTTAATTTTTATTGGAGAAAAATATAAAAAACGCTTCTTTGAACGTCTTCTTGTAAATTTTGTAATAAAAAAGCACTCATCCTATTAATCTCTTATAAAATGATACAATATCTTTAAATATATTATTTGATATTATTATCTTTTTTCATATCTATTAAATTTTAAATTGGTCAGCCACCTATATAATATAACAAATATGTGTGATAAGAGATAAAAAAATATCGAATGTACTTAGGATATTTATCTCAAGTCGATGGAGTGAAATATTTTATTGATAAAAAAATCATCTTTGTAATAAAAAAAAGAGCTTTTTAATCTTTGTCCATTGTTATTATTATTATTTTTTTTTAAAAAAAAAATAATAGGCTGACATCTTAGCTAGTGGTGGGCATCCCTACCTCGAGGTACAAAATCAGAAGAGAATCCATCGCCTTTTATGAAATGCCTACATCGGTCCATCATTGAGACTTAATTCATGCCAAAAATTATAAATATTGATGATCCAACATGTGCCATGAGGTGCCCCTAGCTTCCCCACTCTGCTGCCCAGCAACGCATTGGATACCCCTCGCCAACCTCTCTCTCTCTCTCTCTCATCTTGCACGATGAGCATGCCGTGAGAGATCATGGCCAAGGATTGGATTTAGATTTATGATGAGCTAGCAGCAGCTGCTGCTGCAGAAGCAAGCACTCCATTCCTCAACTGCTCTAGCTGTCTTCTTCAGGCTTTTACTCCATGGTTGCCCCCACTTATCTGCCATATCAGCTCCACAGCTGGACATTGCACTGCAATACAAATCTTCAACTTTTCAAACTTTGCTCAAAATCTTTGGTGCCATGCCTCTCCACAGTTTTATGCGCCAGTACATCAACAGAATCACACCTATTTCAGCATATTTTTGACACTTATTTCAGCATGTTTTTGATCAAACTAGCGTCTGTGTATATATATTACATTCGCTGTCATTCGTTAGCTAGGTTAAGGATTGTTTATACCAAGCATTTGGTATGGAATTTTGCAAGGTTTTGTGGTGATGGAGTAGTTTCAGCAGGAACAGTGAGGAAGCATACTGTTATGGCAGCTAAAAGTATTGCCACCGCCTTCCAAAGCATTGAGGGTGAAGTGAGGGGGAGAAGACGAGCCCCATCATCTGTAGGTCACAAGAGGACAGAAGAATCTGCCCGGCTCTGCAAGGGACAAGGCAATTTATTTCTTTGCAGTCATCAAATGATCAACACTTCCATTCATCAAAATGTCATCTTGAAAAGATCAAACGTTGCGAATTGAATATGTCTGATTAGTGTGAAGTTTCAATATTCAATTGTTTGACATCCTAAACATGCATCTTAAAGTATCATATAAATTAAACATCACCAAATTATTGTCGTCTTCATCTACTTTTGTCAGACAAATGCTAATTGCATCTAAAAATTGATTCTCTTTTTTCCTTAATAGTGGATATCTTTTACAAAGGAAGGCTTCAAAAGTCTGACACCGAGTCTGCATACATCCTTGTCATATGAACTCTGAGTGATCTCCCCTAACAAAGCTTCTCATAAGGAATCCAACCACTTCCATTAATGCCACAGTTTGATAGTATAACTGGCTAAAAAGAGATCATTCGAGACAACTGGCCGTTCGACCCAATAATTGCTTTTTTTTTTATTTTGATAATTTATATATCTGAATTTTATATGACTAAGCTTAAAATTAGACAATAATCTTTTCGTCTTGATTCGTCTATTGAATAAATTTGAATCACAACTTCTATGCAATTAGAAACCCATCTTCAAAATAGAGCACTATCGAAGTTGACAGAGAAAAGAATGCTAATGCATGAGCGATTACGATTAAGAAAGGTATTAGGATAGGCCTTCACTTTTGTGAAGCCAAAAGAAATTGGTACGTGGAGATTTGGTCCCTTTGAGGACAGGGAGATGATGTGGATTGGGTTACTTTGGGAGAAGATCAAATCAATCAGAGCTTCAATGGTGGTGTGGTCCTTCAAACTAAAGACTAGCTACATAGTTGTTTCTTCTTCTAGCTTCTTCTTGGATTCCTTGCGCTAGAGGAAAATTAATTAAATCAATTTTTTGACCACGTGTTATTCGACAATAAAAAGGCTGATTACAATGGCACATATTTTTTGACCTTTCTTTTGTTTAAATAAAGATAACAGTGTGCTCATCATCCTTGTGTTTTGTGGCTAAAAAGTATTGTTGGCATTGCTTAATAGCAAGCCTAGTCATCAAGGGCAAATAGTCTATTCAAATAAAGCAAATGTGTTAGAAAATTCAACAAACTGACAACTTCAATGAAGTGTAAAAAACATGGGTTTGATATTTGGACGACAATTGCAATTTGAATTAAACTTTGAAAAGACAACAAATCTAGAGAGTTGCATGTGCAATTTAATCTTATTAGATAGCCACCCTTAAGACCCTAAATCCTATAAGACTCTGGATTTTCATATTTATTTCTTTAAAAAAGTAGCGTTGTCATTGACATAATCCTATAGTTTAGTTGGTAGTGCAAATTAAAGCAAGCAAAAATGAATACCACAAATTGGCAAAAAGGAACACAAATTTCATAGAGAATTTCTGTTACTTTTATAATTTTTTTAGTAAGGATGAATTTTAAGAAAAATACAATCTAATCGAATTTTATTCAGAGCATGGAAGAGCTTGATCAGAAGAGTAGATTTAGGGTACCAAATTCTCCAATATACTCTGAAATGATCATTAAACACAAAAGAACTGAAGGCTAATTGCAGCGTTAAATTAATCTTCATGAGATTAAGCACAAGTAGGAAGTAGCAGGCAATCGATAAGCAACAATCTAACACTTCAATGGCGAACTAATTAAACCTGCTTGCCCTTCCCCTTCTCTTCTTTCCCGTTGCAGCTATCCAGCACTCGATCACTGTCATTCGAGGTGCTCTCTAACGCTCTCTTCTCCTGTTCTTCTTCTTCCTCCTCCATTTCCTCACCGGCATTTCGCGTCTTATTCATCCTCCTCTCCGCCCGTTCTTTCAGACCGTCGAGCAGCTCTGCCGCCGCCGCCGCCTTCTCCCGTCGACGGTTCTTGATCAGTACCTCGCTGACGTCCGCGGGAGTCAATTCGGCCTCGTTGATCACCTCCTCCAATTGCTTCAGCAAGTCACTGTTCTCCGTCTTGCCGTCGAACTCCCCGTCGTCGAAGCCCAGGTAGTTCTTCATGAGGATCTTCAATGCCGGAAACGAGCAGTGGCTCATGTGAATGTGCATGTCCATCCTCCCCGACCGCACCAGCGCCGGGTCGAGCTTCTCGATGTGGTTGGTCGTGAACACGAATATCCGCTCGCTGCCACAGCACGACCAGAGCCCGTCGGTAAAATTTAGCAGCCCAGACAGAGTTATTGTCTTGGCGCCGACGTCCTCTGATCCGCCCACTGGCCTCAGGTCCGACGAGGAGTCGTCTGACGGAGATGCCTTCTTTGAACTACGGTTCGTGAGGTTGAGAGAGCAGTCAATGTCTTCGATGACGATGATTGATTTGGAGGTGGTTTTCATCAGGAGCTTTCGGAGCTCGGAGTTGGTGTGCACCTCGGTGAGCTCCAGGTCGTAGATGTCGTAGCCGAGATAATTCGCCATGGCGGCGATCATGCTCGACTTGCCGGTGCCCGGCGGGCCGTAGAGCAAGTAGCCGCGCTTCCACGCTCGCCCTGTCTTCTCGTAGAAGGTCTTCCCTTCCGCGAAATCCATGAGGTCGGCCATGATGAGCTCCTTCCGCGAGGGGTCCATAGCGAGGGTTTCGAATGTGCTGGGGTGCTTGAAGGGTACCGATTCCCACGGGAAGCCGCGGGATTCCATCGACCCACCGCGCGAATTGGTGTACAGTAACCGATCCTGGTTCCGGCGGCGGAGCTCAGTAGCCGTCTCCATGATGTGGTCGAGGTAGGCCGGGAGGATAAGGGGTTTGTCCTTCTTCTTAATCCTTAGCGAGAAGCTGCGCTTCTCCTCCGGCACCGGTCGCCACGAGAAGGTCTGCGACTGGCGCTGCGTGACGGCATGCTCCCACGTGACGGTGGCGCCGCGGAAGGTGTCCACGAGCCGGTCGTTGTTGCTGAGCCCGAAGGTGAAGGCGGAAGAGTTGAGGCCGCGGGAGAGGCTGAGCCGGGAGGCGGAGATGGAGGCGGAGCGGCTGAGGTAGAGCTGCACGGCGTGGTAGAGCTCGTTGGTGTTCACGCCGTCCATCTCCGTGATGTCGAAGTAGCAGTACGTGGAAAAACAGCGGAACACGTGGTGCAAGATCTTTACGGCCGCGAAGCGCAACTCCGGCGGGAACACGGCGTGGACGATGCTCTGGAAGAAGGCGAAGACTCCCATGAGAGAAGCCAGAGAAGTCCAGAACTCCTTCATATCTGCCTCCCTGTTTCCCTAAAAAAACAACAAACTGTTTTCCCTCTTGAAACAGGGTATGAATCAAAGATTGCTTTTTCAGCTTCTTCCTTGGAGAAAGATATCTAAACTATCATTTCCAAATTTGGTTTACGGTTCCAACCTTTGTTTCAGACAATATAAAAAGGGTAGAAGCAATAGACCTCTGGAAGAAAGCAGAGGGAGGAAGAGAAAACATGGAAGATGAAGGAATGAGTTAACTTGTTGGGGAGAAACTTGAGAAGGATTTATATAGGCCTTCACATTGATCTTGTTTGCAAAGGTCTCATTTGATTTGTCAAAGATCTAGGAAAAAGACAACGGAGGGAGGATGGAGATTTAGTAGGCCACACCTCCACATTGGAAGTAATGATATGACAAATAAATGAACACTCCTTGGTAGTAAGAAGTAGTTCAGTGTAGAAGTCGATAGGGATGCATGCATGTGGCATTGCAGAGAAAAAGGCCAGAATAAAAATTTTAGACTGCAGGAGGCGAGGAATATAATCTCACAGAGAAAGCCGTGTCTGGCATAAATAAATAAATATTTATTTATTTATTGCTGTTCCAAATCTTCTCAAGGATTATTGTTCTTATCTGAAATGTGTGTGTGTGTGTGTGTAAAAAAAAAAAACTCCACTGTTCAGCCAAAGTTCCAGGTTTTTGTTTTGCTACGTAGATTTATTTTGCTTTTTTTTGCAAAAAAAAAAAACAAAATCAAATGCTCCTTTTTTCTAAATAGTGGCCATTTTTTATTTATAAAGAGCATTTCAGAACATTTCATCTTTGTCAATTTTATCTTTTTATTAAAAATAAATAATCATGTAGTTTTTTAATGTATATTTAAATGAGTTAAAATAATAGTTTTATTACTTTGAAAACAGAACTCCAACCTATATGGTTAGTTTAATTAAACAGAAAATCATCATATATTTTCATTATCATTAAAAAGATATATTTAAATAAATACTATAATTTTAAGGAGCATGTCATTTTATTTTTTATATTAAAACTAATCTTATTATAATATTATTATAGTAATAACTACTAACACATAATTTAAACATGGTTAAATTCACTGCAATTTGATCAAAATTATTTTCACACAGTAATTATAACATAATAAAAAATATCATTAATATAAAAAATATAATAAGGTAAAAAATAAGATTCCGTTGATAATTAAAATAAACGATGTTCTTTTATTTTTTAACAAAAAATCTTACAACTCCCTTTTAAAATATAAATAAAAAGAAATTTCTCAGATGATACATTTTTTTTCTTCTTCATATTATCCAATTTTGCAAGCGTCCAAGATATGACAAACTCTCGTAGGTGTCACGAGAAATACTGAACTCAAGTTTGAATCTGAAAAAACTACATCTCAGCTGTTGCAAGTGATGAACTAGATAGCCTTTCAAATCAATCAGATACAGTCTGATATCATCATCATCATCATCTCAAATTCACTCATGTCTTTCTCTCACTCATGGAATGCTACCTCTCCGAAGATCGGCATTGCCATTCTGGCCATTTTAGCTCGTCAGAGAGAGAGAGAGACCCGGCAAGATATACACCATTACCAGTTGCAGGGTCTCTCTCTCTCACACACACACCCACTTCCATCAGCTCGTCGTGTCCCCATGCATAACAGACCAATGCAAGTGTAAGCAAACAAGGCAAGTAAGCCTCTGCTCACAAGGAACCACATGCTTCCTGTCCCCCACCAAATTAACAGTGGCACGGTGGCATAGAGCTAGTCTCAATGCTTCACTTACTGTGCTGTGAGTTTAGTCATAGAACACGATAAAAAAATATAATTCCTGATACTTGGACATGGATAAATCTGAACTCAGAAGTTGCCTGACACTTCACACATTTCCTGTTGTCCTTGAGCTTTGAGAAGTAGTGTTTAAAAACTATATAGAGATGCTATGGCCTAGGCCATCTTGATGATTGACACTACCCTACTCCCCTAATGTTTTGAATGCATTATATACACCTCCCATCCATTGGATCATGGCGGCAAGTTTATTATATTCCAAATGGTGGTTTACGTTGCACTTCCTCACAGCATGCACGTACTCCAAGCTTATATTGCAATCTTACTTTATAAAAAAGAATCGAATCTACTGAGCGAGATGGAAAAGGTCTGTGAGCTGAAGGTAGTAAAATACAAAGGGGCTGGAGGGCCAGAACAGATTCACATGTGGGTCCAAAATTCCTGAGATCCAAGGCATATCTCGAGTGAAGGATTCTTCACTGTTGCATGCATACAGCCAGATATCGCCTGTGCAAACCAACTAGGCCCTAAACGAGTAGGTGCGCACTCAACCCTTGCTAGAATTAAAGGGGCACCTCTACAATGTCGATATATTGTTTCATTTGAAAGGGGCAAAAGAATAATCACAGCACCCGACTTACTGGTATATATTATATCAAACGTGAGCAAACAAGAATGTAAACAGCTCGATGAAAATCCAGGATGCATGATGTTTGCACTAGCAGATATACAGTTTTGCAAAATCGAACTAATTTAGTGCCTTTTGCCATTAGTCAAAAACTAGGATCAGTAGCCCCAAGACAAGAAAAGAACAAAAGATCAGATAGGTCACCAATCATGCATGGCGACAACTAATCTCTAATATATGCTGCCCATCATCTCCCAGCTGCCAACTCTATTGTCCAACATCGAGAGACTGTAGCAGTGCTCTGAAAGAAAGGAAGTGCTCCCCTAGCAGCAGTATTGGTAGGAATCAGATGATGATCCAATGGGTAAATTTGCTGCCCATAAAAATACACTGACTATCATCAGTTTAGTAATTGTGGCCGTGTGGATCTTGTTCTTATTTTATATGCATCTATGTGTGTGTTTGTTGGACGTGTTATCCATATTACGACCGTGTTGGTCTTTTATATACATGTACTCAGAGAAATTGTCATAGTTATAGGGGAGATGCTGCCGAAATTTTTCAGACGATTATCTCTCGAAACGTGACAGAAAGTGCCAGAGGAAATTAAACAGCACAGATTGGTCTGTCAAGAATGGGAAAATATATGTCAATTGACAGGAAGAATGACAGTTATTCAACAAATAGTTCACTGAATAGTAACTTGGTAAAAGAACATTGAAGAAAGTTATTGTAACTGTAATTTTAGGCTCTAAAAACTCGTTTAAGAAAGAGGAAAACAATCATAAGCTGCAACACAAGTAATTATGTTGCAAGAGTGAGATAATTTACCGATGATGGCTGCTGGTATCATTGTTAATCTCTTATATCTTCTTCTTATCCTGCTCAGAAAAGATACCACACGTTGAAACCAATCTGGCAATTTTGTTTTTTTTTCCTAGTCACTCATCATGCTGATTGGCCATTAATTCCGATCCTCAGAGCATGGTAAAATGGCATATGACACATATTACACCATATTTTATTATTATTATTATTACTGACTAAAGCTAATTTCCTTTTTTTCCATTCAAAGGATAGTTTGGAGATGGTAGCTAACTTAATTGGCAAGAGGGTGGGGATGCATGAGGTCCGAGAATTAATTATTGCAATTCTGTCTTTATGTTTCCTGTTATGGATTGATATGTCCTGGTCAAAAAAAGTCAAAATTCAATCTAGGTGAAAATAACACATTAAATGAAGAAGTGGACTTCATACTCGACTGGCTCTATGCTCGATTGATTTCACTATCAAACTGACTTCATGCCCGATTGCCTTTACTCCATGGTCCCCTCGAAGGGGACAACTCCCTAGCCGGCTCAGTTTCACTGAATCAACACTCCTGCCCAAATAGCTCAGCTTTATGAACCTGACACCCCTCACTCCTCACGCCTGACAGCCACATGAATGACACATAAGATGGTAGAGTACCTAAAAGAGTAAGTAACCTAACATTATATTAATATAACATGGTCTTCTGCTATGTTAAGCATGGGTGATGGGACTATTTCTTATTTTGATGGGATATTTTTTTTTATCGTCAATGTGATATCTCTCTCGATGATTCTATATAAAAGGAATTCATTTTCGGCGAGCTCAAGTATGCACACACATGCACCCTCTACTATTCCTAGCATTTACTTCATTCCCCTATTCTCCTTCTTTATTATCTTTGGTCGACGAATTGATTTGGATGTTGTAATGGTTGAGCCATAGTATCCTTGGCTTCCATCTTAATCCTCTGTCTCCTCTTCGAAGCTATGCAGGATTGTTACCTTCTCTCAGCTATTCGCGACCTTCGTGTGACTTCGTCAATGTAGAAATCAGGTGTTCGATGATTCATCCGGAGACGATCCCAAACAACAACACTCCTTTTTCTTGTCAAAAAGATAATTCATCCTAGATGTGCGATTAAGACCCAAAAGTGAGAAAATGTCATAAACACAATGTCCACATTGAAGCACACAAAGATTATGTTTTTACCTGAATTCTGAACTCCACAAGAATATTAATTAAGTAACAATAGTACCATCTCAGATACAATGTTATTTCTCAATTATTTCTCAATGTTATTTCTCAATTAATTAAGTATATGTTACGTTACTTCTAAAAGAACACTCATTTTTATCATTTACTATTGTACAAATATAAACTATTCTCGTCAGTGAACAAAACTTTTATCAATGTAAACATTTCAAAATCAATCTTGTGGATATATATAACTGCCCCAATGACTATAAGTATTTTAACGCATTGTCACTATTTGACTCCTCGAGATATAATTGACGTCAAATAAAATAACGATTATACTATAAATAATATTAATTCAATTAAAAATAATATTCTAAAACATATCGATTCGAAAAAATAATAAGAGATAAGAAAATAAATAATACTGTCAAAAAATATTATTAAATTAAAATTTTTCTTTAAACATCAACTAACAACTAACAAGATGTTTATATAAATTAAAATCTTAACTTATATAGAAGGAAAAAATCATAATAAAAAAGAAAATTTTTTAACAGGTTTAAAATTTTAAAAATCATAAACAAATTTAAAATCTTCAAATATAAAAAAATAAAAATTTTAAAATTATTTTATATATTAAAATGTTTTAAACTTATTAAAAATAAAAATTATTAAAAATAATAATAAAAAATTTCCAATCTCTTGCATCATAATTTAATTTAGCAGAGGCTCATACCTAATTTCTTGATGTGAGAGTTTTATATCGACCTTCGATTCCAGAGCTCCTCAATTAGTTGCGACTTCAAGCTGATGTGAACTATTACGTGCATGCATCTGCCTGCCAGCAAAAACCTCTTTAATTATTTGCTTCTTCTTCCATACATGCAGTGCAGGATCGTTGCACAGAGAAAGTGAAACAGAGTGTGAATTTCTTGGTCAATAACATATATCGACACTAATTCGAAGCCCCCACCAAACTTTCTTTTGACTAAATTAAATACATAATTCATTCTGATCCCAAACTTAACTGCCCTCGCCAAACTCTGATCTAATTCCACTTTTCTTCGTCGCTTTCCCTTTTATTATATTTTCCTTTTAAAAAATAATTTGTGACACTGGATAATGAGTTGTATTGCATCTGCTCAATAATAAAGGCAATAAATATATATGTTTCTTAAACCAAGAAACTACAGCAACATTTGAACGCGAGGCTCTTGATTTTTTGTCGATTGTGCTTTCCCTTTGGTTTATTGTTTTTCCATCTTTCAAGTTAAAGTAAACCTCAAGATATGTTTTTGTTTTTTTAACAAAGATCTGTGAAGTCATTGAAAACCATGTATTCTGCTCGACACTGCTTAGATATTTGAAGAAGTGGTTTAGACTAATTAATTAAATGCACATGACAAAGGAGGAACATGAATGCACCGGTATACATTGCTGTCAGTCTGTCAGTTTCTAATTTTCTACAGGCATCCGAGAATCCTTATCCTCTCAACTCACACCCAAAAGGACGAGTCACATTCTTGACTTTTCTTAGTCTAATGCAACCAATTATGCATGCATGAGCTCCTTCCTAATCAAACCCATGGATGAAACAAATATCCATGACCAAATCAAACAGAAGAATTAACAACTCCCACTATTCGTTATTTTCTTTTTGCTTGAGCTGAGAAAAGGCATGCTTGCATGCATGTTATTTATAACACCAAAGTGATGCATACAGATACCGGAATTACCGGATCTTGATGGTAAAAAGCAGGGTGCAACTCATCAGACAGCTTTAGTGAAAGTGTCAGGCGCGCGCAGTATTTTTGTTTGCATACTGAGGAATCAGGAACAATATATATCAAAGAGTAGATATCAGTGTATTTGATTTTTGTGTTCGTGGAATATACATAGCTTTCTAATAGCAAAAAGTTGAATCCTTTGGTATCCGAAAATTAAGCCTTCAGTATCTGATTCTTGTATATTATTTTTAGTGAAGTAAGCAAACATTTTCGATGTTATTGTTTTCATGCAATGCAGGTACGTGACGACTGCATGAGAGTTCACTGGAAGAGATGAGAGGTTGTTGAGGAATTTTGTTGAGAGAGTGGGAGGCGAGGGATGAGATAGAGATCGAATTAAGATCCAGGGCGAGGAACAAGATGCACAACCACCGTATCTTTTGCAAAAGTAACACCAATCCACTTTCTTCCTCACTTTCACTTTTCCCTTCCTTTCCCTTTTTCTATTCTCTCTCTCCAATCCGACGTAGAAAAAACTCAGGTCCCATCGAGCGGAAAGGGCTGAGGGGCACGAGAAGAATGGCCTTTTCGCCTTTTTCCCTGCTCTGACCCTATCGTCGCCATGCCTTCACATTAATTTTGCGTGCGACTCGCCCTCTCCGATTCAATTGGCCATCAGGACTGCACCTGCCCTTCGATTTAATGCTACGGAGATCACTGCGCGGCCATGCCCCTGCGTCTCGCTTTCGTGGTGACGTAAAGATTGGAGCTTGGCGGGGGAGGAGCAGGCGCCAGACGACGATTGGGTCTCTGAGGCCGTGGATTCCTTTCTCGGTAAGCGTACCTGCTTCTGTTTTAATATTTGTGTGTAGGAATCGATGCGGTGTAAGAAAATTTATGGATATTCGCCTTTTTATTTCTTTTCTTTGATGAAGGGGGTTACTCTCGTCGCCCTTTCGGTTGGCGTCGGCGGGCTCGTTGCAGTGGAGGCGAAAGGGGCCGCCTCATGCTAAGGGTGAGGACGACGGGGAGCTGAGATCTAGACGCCATGGATCCGCCTTTCTCCGGTAGGTTCCTCTTCCTTCTCATTGCATAGGCTGATTTGGTTCCATAAAGATTGTATTTTTCGAGAGGGTTTCTTGATCTGTCGTCCAATCTTCGCTCCTTGGTTCGCTAATTTGGATTCTGTGGGTATCTTCTCATAGTTCTCGGAAGGTTTTCTTCTATATGGTGTTGATAAGATTGCTTGTAGAGGGTTTCTTGTAGTTTGCATGTTTTTTCTTCTCTCTTCGTCTTGAAACCAATTATTCTTTCTCTGCGTTTTTGGACATTGCGAGAAATTTTTTCATTTGATTTCGCGATGTTTTCTATCTTAAACAAAATATTCTATATGTGAGATAGGCAAAGGAACCTGATTCTTTTAGCCCGTCCGGATTCGTTTTCATCCGAGCCTGGATGTTGACTAGCGATTGAAGAATAAACACGAACTAGTTTGAGACTTTATGCCACATCTACTACAATTTAGATTGTGGTTTTTGCTCATATTTTTTGTCCCTTCAGGATTTGTACTCGACCCATCTAAATGTCGCAAGTTGAGTATCGACGAGAAGAGAGAACTTGTCCATGAATTGTCCAAGTGGCCAGACAGCGCTCCTGAGAAACTACAAACTTGGAGCAGGAGGGACCTATTGGAGATACTTTGTGCTGAAATAGGAAAAGAAAGGAAGTACACAGGATTAACAAAACAGAAGATGATTGAGTACCTTTTTAAAATTGTTTCGGAGAAAAAGGCTGGAGAAGCCATGAAGTCAACTCCTAACCCAGCTTCTCCTCTCCCTCAACCTCTGCAAAAAAGACAAAGAAAGAATGATCACCCCTTGCGTCTGTGTGTTGTTGCAAATGGAGGGAATGAAGGAATCAGTAACTCAAGATACTGTCAGAATCTAGCGTGCAGAGCTACAATGAACCTTGAGGATGCGTTTTGTAAGCGTTGTTCATGCTGTATCTGCCACAAGTATGATGACAACAAGGACCCTAGTCTTTGGTTGTTCTGTAGTTCAGAAACTTTCTCTCAAGGTAATTCATGTGGTTTGTCATGCCATCTTGAGTGTGCACTGAAGCATGAAAGAGCTGGTATTATGAATAGTGGGAACTCTCCAAGTTTGGATGGTAGCTATTGCTGCACACATTGTGGAAAAGTCAACGACTTACTTGGGTAATGTCTTCCTCACACTGTTAACTAATGTTGTGATAGGCTCATAATTTAATATATCTTATTGCTTATTGCAACATTTTTTCAATTAAAATAACCAAGATATTGACATTGGACCTTTATCTGATTCGACGTTCGCAAATCATATCTCTAGCATTCACTGTCTTACTTCATTAGCTCTTCAAATCTTGAATGCCTTTTAAGTATCAAATCCAAAGTTATATCATAAGACAGAATTCATGAATTGCTAGAGAATTCAAGGGTTCAAAAGACAGAGGTTGATACAAATTACCATTTATTTGTTTTCTGGTGAAATTGAACAAGCTGGTATATCCACGAGAAAAAAAAAAAGAACAAGTTGAGCATTGTTAGTTAGGTTGACAAATTTGGGGGCTACTTTATTTGTGATAGTATCAATAAGATCCCTGTAGCCTACCCTATTTAGCTTGGACTCATGGCTCATGATGTTGTAGTCTGAGTCCACCTGAATCATCTTTTTGTTCCTAGTTTTGTGATATCACTTCTAGTCATAGAGAGTTGGGACACAGAAAAACTACTATGAAATTCTTTTTGGATTAGAACAAACAAATGAAACATTGTCTGGACGGCCAACATACAAACTTAGTAAAAGACAGTTTAGGTTGACAAAGGCCTGCCCTACTTTTTGGGCTAGTACAAAGAAATTATACCTCTAACCTAAAGAATTATTATTTGAAATCAACTCAGATGGCATAAATAGTTCTTAAACTCTCCGACAAAGTTGAATTTTCATCATTGCAACTTTGTTTAGGAAAACACATGATTTAGGGCTTTCAAGGGTAGTTAATATCCTCTGAGTTTTGAGAAGTCATTTTGAGCCCTTATTGTCAATAGATTCTTTCATTATTCTTACTTAAGCTGATTCATTAATTATAAATTGAACAAAGTCATGAACTTGCATGACTTGTTGATTTGAGTTTTGAAACAAGTCCTTATATTCTTGAGATTAGTCATCTTTATAATTTTTCATCTAACTCTTTGGATGATCAAGTATTTTCATAATCTGAAATAGGTCCTAATTCCATAATCTCACAATTCTGTTTGCTATCTGATTGATTCAGTATGGCATTGCTATGATAACGCTTATACCATGCAGTTTTGAGGACTAGAGTAGTTGTTGTAAACTTGGTTGTCTCAACACTTTTTCCTGTTCTTTCAGGAGCTGGAAAAAACAGCTCATGATTGCCAAAGATGCACGGCGAGTGGATGTATTATGTTACCGGATTTCTCTTTGTCATAAGATTCTTTGCTCAACTCGGAAGTACCAGAGTTTGCATGGGATAGTCGATTCAGCAATGAAAAAGCTGGAGGCTGAAGTTGGGCCTATTGATGATTTACAGAGCATGGCACGAGGAATTGTCAATAGGCTTTCTGTTGGCACTGAAGTCCAGGGAATGTGTGCTTTTGCTATCAATTCATTAGATTCTCTACACTCTGCCACTGTTTGTAATGGTTCTCAAGTTAAAGGTAAGATTCTAGGTGAACTTATATTATCCTTACTTTTTCTGAATGTCTGATGCAATTTGTTTCAATTTAATTATCCACTTCTGTGTGGTTGTATTAGCTGAAGCAAGTTTGACATCCTCTAGCTTCATCCACTTTGAAACCTCATCCCCAACTTCGGTTACTTTGGCATTAAAGTTTGAAGATAGTTCGACATTATCACAAGAGATGGCTGGTTGCACCTTATGGCACCGAAGAGCTGAGATGAAGGAATATCCTATAGAACCAACCTTGACTGTGCTTATGCCATCGAGAAGTTTTTTAGTAACAGAATTAACTCCGGGTACGCATTACATGTTTAAGGTAGTAGCCTTCAGCAACCTGACTGAGCTGGGCACATGGGAACTCGGAATAACCACTGATGCCATCTCGACTGATGATCCAATAGGCTTTGCTCCAATGATAAATCTACCGAAATCAAATTGTCAAAGCCCCAAAACAAACAGCAGCAGCATATCTAACCCGTCAGAGGGAGACGAATCCCATAATAATGGCACGACATTTACTGACCTCAACAAGTCACCAGAAAGTTGCTTTCACTATTTTGAGAAGACTGAGATGCATGATTCTGAGAAACTTTCGGACCATGTTGACAAAGATATAATCAACCAAAAAACTGAATTTGACAGCATTGCTGGACGAGTAAAAGATGTTGAACCTGAGGAAACGCCTGGTCACTCAGGTTCTGCTTTAGAAGATGAGATGAACTCAACAGTTCAAACTGAGTTCCATAGGGACTCCATTAACTCAGTGGAGAAAATCCAGGTATCTGACCTCCCTAAATTAGCGAACACATCAAATGTGCTGAATGCAAATGGGATGGCTATTGTTCCATTTGAGCATCCAGATCAAACTCTACCTGTTACTCCTATCAGGCTGGAAAACAGCAAGGAAGTTTCTGGGAGATGTAGCAAATTGAAACCGACCAGCAGTATACTTATGAATTCTCCAGCGAATCCAGAGACAGTGCCAACAAAAAGAGGTATGGAGAAATTCGTTGAGATATGTTCAAAAGATGGAACACTTGAAGGGTCCTATGAGTACTGTGTGAAAGTTGTCAGGTGGCTGGAATGTGACGGCCACATTCAGACCAATTTTAGGGTGAAGTTTCTTACTTGGTTCAGCTTAAGGGCCACGCCCCAGGAGAGAAGAGTAGTTACTGTTTATGTCAATACTCTGATTGATGACCCAGCTAGCCTCGCAGGGCAGTTGGTGGACACTTTCTCTGAAACAATCAGCTGCAGCAAGAAACCACCACAGGTGCCAACCGGCGGCTTCTGTACGAAGCTGTGGCATTAAGAGTTGCTGAGCAAATTATTTGACTGCCTTGAAGCTCGATTCATTGGAGTGCAAATTGTCATTTTGATTCTTCATTGAAAATTTGTTTATGGTTCAGGATTTGGAAGAACCAAACGTGGAACTAAGTAGCTACTAAATGGGTTTAGTTTTGTTTCATAGTATTATTGTGTATGTTCTTTTGTTTTCTGTCCTCCCTACTCAATCCTACCTTAGCTTTGAAAAACACCTTCCCTCTTTAACTCATGGTGTGCCTACCCTGTTGTAGATAACCCCTCAGTTGTGGACTACTTACTGTACCAAATGTATTTTTCAGGGGTATGATAGCACGAATATGCTAGCTGGTGGTTTTCATTGTCTCAAATAATTCATGTTTTAAGTTCCTTTTTTTGTAGTATTTCTTTTCTTAGATCTCAAATAGATTTATTGTTTCTTTTCATACTATACAAAATATATTGTTTCTCAAATAATTCATCTTTGTGCTTATGTTAGATGTTGAATAGATTGTATGTCAGATATTAACAGTGCGTGTCCTGTTTCTATTTGAAATGATTTTTTCTCTCTCAGTGAATTTTTTGAATGACTTCAGAAGGGCACAAACAACACTGTCGCAGCAAAAGAAATATACCATTGTAAGTGTTACAGTACGGATTCGAGAATGGCAACTAATTTTTCTAAAATATTCTTGGGGCAAAGAAGCTACTGTAACTAAACTTCAAGGCATGTTCCTATTAATTGGGTTCACTGATCAAGACTTTCTGCGGTCTCGTGCTCTGCTCTCTCGCTAGAAGACTGCTGATTCAGAAGTAAGCTTATTCTTTAGAACGGTTTGAGTGCTTCCATTCACAGAATGCAGTTTCTCCTTCGTCAAAAGCTTCTTCAAGTTCAAATCCACTGACAAATAGTAGCCTCTGGAAAACCAGTTCCAGAAGAAGCACTGTCAACTGCTGGATCCAGCTCATTTCTAATATCTGTGTCATTAATTCCTCACAGTGAAACCCTCCTCCATCCTCACTGCCACTTCCCTATACATGTAACACCAACATGCATTCTTCCAATTCACCAGGCAATTCCACACCGCCAATGGGTAGCCTCAGTGGAGACCCCTACGTCCTCCACTACACCAACGTGTGCAGCCAAGGGAAGGGAAGGGCAGGGAAGGGAAGCAGAGAGCAGCTGTTCTACTTCTGGTTCGTTCCCACTTCCACACCTACTTTGTTTTGTGGAATCCAACTCAGTGTGTGTGAGTCATCTGAATTCTGAACAACAATTGAATAATGCACAACATCTTCAATATGATTAGAGCTAACAACATTATGCAATTGTAGCTTCTACAGGTAGTCGATCGGGTTGGCCTACAAGTAGAGCCAGGCGATGAGGGTATGCAGGAGAGAGGACTGGGCCACGCGAGATTCGAAGGACTGGTGAAGACGGATTGGCCCAAGGTGCCCTTCGTCGCCGCCTTCAGGAACTACACCGCCAATGGCTGCTCTCGGCCGTCGTCGATGTGCAGAGGCGACGCCTGGATGCGGCAGCAACTCGACGGTGCAGGGTTGAACAAGCTGAGGTGGGTGCAGAAGAACTACGTGATTCCCAAAAGGTTCCCAAAGGCATCTTAAATTTGTAAATTTTTTTTACGTTAGAATCATAAACTCGCAATCCTTTTACGTTAAAAAAAACAAAGAAAAGAGTGACCGGTCGTTCAGCATATGCAGAAAAGAGTACAGAAGCAAAAGTCAACGGCAAAGAATCTAAATTGAGTGGGAGTTTGACCTCGGAGTATTTTTGGTATCGGTTGCAGTGGAGTGCGCATGCTGCATGCCCACGGGCAAAATGATTGGCCCAACAATTTATTGACTATTTATTGGCCAATCAATGGAACCCCACCTCTTACTCAGTAGTTACTAGTTAATCGAGACGACATTCGCTTGTGTTAAACCATGAAAGCATGCAGAGGATTCATTCCACTGCAAGTCTTCTTTAGTTACCTTATCACAAAGGGAAGGTGGGGATCGCTTGCAGTTGCAGCAGGTCATTTTTCTTTGTCGGCCTCAATATATGCGAGTCAACCAATTCAATTCTGCCTTTCTCCCGAGTGCTCCATCAGGTCAGGCCATTATCCACAGTGGATTTGATGATTTGATCCATAGACTACTTTCCAAGGTGTTTGCAGAATCATAATACAATTGTTTATTGTATAAATAAAATAACAAAATTATGTATAACATCTGATACCTTTGGCATTTGATAAAAGGAAACTATATGACTAATTTCTCATTAATGCACATGCTAAACAATGGTTGCTATGACTCTCTTGTACTCGTTCAAGTTTCGAGCTACAAGTATTTTAATCTGAAGAATTACAGAGGCTGTGCTTATTTTAATCGAGGATGAAATGTACAGTTGCAGTACCATGTAAATTGCAATGGAAGGCGTAGTGGTAGTTGCAAGTGCCGTTGTCTAACAGTAGCAACAGCCCGGTACAGAAACAACCAAAGAAGGAAGCTCACCCTCAGCCTCCCACGGGATTAATGGGAGATCTAAGTGACCTCCACTGTGGCCCACTCCTCTTCATCTACTTTCACCCTGAGCCTCGATTCCTCTCCCTTCCCATTCTTCTTCCTCCTCTTGGTGATGGTGATCATCTACTGTTAATTTTTTGCTCATTTCTTGCCTGGTGTTTATATATGGTCTACTCTGCGGTCTGCAGTGTACGACATCGTAGATGCTCTGTTTCTCTTATATAAAATCTTCGTTATCGCCGCCCTTCCTTCTTCTCTGTCATCCATGGTTGATGTTTGTCCGCAGCAGAGCTGATCGTTGCTTCACTGATTAATTAGTCATCGCCTGCGTTATTTGTTAGCCAAGAAGTACACGAGAGGCATGAAGAGGAGATGCGCTCGGGCCACGTTGGCCGCATGCTTAATCTTGTTCGTCGTCGCTGGTTCTTGCCGTGGCGTCGGCGTCGGCGGCGGCAGCCGAAAGCACAGTGGGCGCCATCACGCAGGCCGTCGGTTACCACTGCCGGCGCATGGGCTGGCTTCTGCCGACGTCGCCACCATCCACCGGCACGGATGCAGATTCAAGAAGGTCGACCTTTGCGGCGGCGGGTATCGGACGCCGGCGGAGAAGAGCGAGAGCTTGGTCGACGACGACAAGCGGCTCGTGCCGACCGGCCCAAATCCGTTGCATAACAGGTGAAGGACTGAATAGAGAAGATCTCATGGTCATAATATTTGATCAAAGATCAAGAAGATTAATGAGATAACGGTGCATATTGACCTGCTTGTAGATCTTTCACTTCCTCTCTCTTTTTTGTTTGCACATGGAAGGTTTTTTTTTTAACAAAGTGTTCTCGAGGATAATTATATCTTTCAGTTTCAAATTTTCTTACACACCAGTATCAGCACTTCTGAAATGATATTGATTCAGACATAAACTCTACAATATTCAACTGATACTCAGGAATCCTAGCTACAATATTTGAAGTTAACAGTATGATTCTGCAGTACTTATTAAAAGTTAATTTTAACATGAGAGCTGCATCAAGTTGCGTATCATTGTCCAGAGTCAGTGAGCTCATTTGTTAATTGATTGAATATTGAGTTGGGATCAAGTAGCTACAGGGTGCAGGGCAAGAGGACCGTCAGTAGTGCACATGAGAGCTTGGCAGACTTTCCAGGCGACTTAAATGCGCTGCAGTTCGAAATCTGTGTGTTTGTAAAGAAATGGGGCACGTAGGGAGCCACAAGGGGAAAGGTAGGTTTTCCTCAATGGAGATTATAAATGTCAAATGAACAGTGGTCAATAAATAAATAATATGATACCTAGTTAATTTTGTCAAGGTATCTATGTAAATGGCCATAGATTGATGACCTGTTTGCTTACTGTGCAGTGAATCACGAGGTTTGGACTATGAGCTCCCGGAGCATAACTGAGTTGGTTACGACGGAGCAGAATTGTAAATGAGATTTAGACTATGATTGACAGGGCTGATCGAGTGAGATGGCAAGTTGGATGAGCCAAGACCACTTGGCGACCTATGGCAAGTTAGGGGATATAAAGCAATCAAGGTACAAGGTGGGATATTAGAGCAATCACACTGAGCTTGAAGAATAAGTGGGGCAAGTCAAGCAAGTTGGATCATCTAGTAGCATAGATGTTTTATGCTAGACGAGTTGAGCAACTAAGCATTATCAAATTTGGAGAAGCGAGTATAATGAGCAAAGTGTTAGTGACTAAGATTGTGTAAGTCTTGCATAAATGTTCGGGTTGTAGAGAGTAATTTCTATGATAATTCCTATATATCGAGTATAAAGGAAATAAAATAGTGAACCAAGCATACTGAAGATAACACACACTTACCAGCCAAATTAACTAGTCAAAGTAGCCTAATATCAATCTTTAATCAAGGCAAAAGTCAGTAAAGTGGACGGACCAAAAGATTCAGTCAAAGTATCCTGATACAAATTTTCAAAGCAAGGCAAGTCAACAAAGTGGACAGGCTTAAACAAGTGGGATTGGTTGTATGAAATGAATGACGCAGAGGAGCTGGACTAAGAAAGGACTGACGAATGAAGTGAGCATGACAGGCGGATCAAACAAAATAGAGTAGAGTCTTGGGTGGATCAAACATAATAGAACGATTTTTTATGATTTGCAAGTGACATGCTTAAAATAACAGAAAGATTGTTCTTCACATGAATAAAAAAAAAAATTATGCAAAGTTTTGGAAAGATTCATTATTAACAGAAGTCTTGCATGGCAGTACAAGTTTTGCAGAACAGTAAAAATAGAGGTACCTTGCCGATTTCAAATTAGCAAATGTTGATGGCTTCTTGTTGTTGTCCTTAAGTCTTGTCCATTCAGAAGTTGTGTACTGACAGACACATTATTAATGTAGCTCAGTAAATTGTTATATGTATAGAGAGAGAGAGAAGGACATTAGGCATTTTTTTTTCCAGACCAACCAAGCATCTCTTCCTTTTTTATGAATTTTCAACAATCCTGAGGAAGAATCCAGTCATCATCACCTAGAACAATACGAGACTGAAACTTAGTTAACAATCCACATCCTTTCAGATTTAATGAAAAACAACCATCCAACAAATGCAAGCAATTTGATGAACTAATATATAGAGAAGATAATCTTATGAGAGTTAAACAGAAATGATTTGACTTGTACCAAGCTGCGCGCAGTTGTTTATCAGAAGCATCTTCCTTTCTTTTCCAGCTCAGTTATGAGTTCAAATTTGCTGTCAGCTTATCTAAAACCTGATCAGAATGCAGTTGTGCCAAACTGCACAGCATTTGTTCAAACCCACTGGGAGATGAATTTATTTCAGATTTATATGTTCTTAATTTCAAGTTAAGTGGACTGTTATTGCTAGATAAATACTGCAAGACTAGTATTTTACAATTACCAAGTTGCTGAAACATGTAATAAAATTCCCCATCCGATCCTCCATGCGCTAAAACATCTTGAGGGACCACAAAACAGCTCACAGAAAGGGTAATAATTGATGTACTCCACCAGGAGCGATTGTTAAATGAAGCGTACAATATACAGTTAGAAGAAATAATAAACACAGAAATTGACTGACGTGACACCAAAAACCTGCAGATCCAGATGCATACATTGGAGCACAGGCACTTAAAAGTGGTGCTTAATGCTTGCACTTAAAAGCAATTTTCAGAGAAACATATCTTTGCTGTCAGTGTAAAGAGTTGTTATCATGGTAATTAAAAATTTAAACAACTGCAGATAAGAATGAAGGAATGCCTTCTGCAAACACAAGCACACTGAAAATAATTGCATATCTAGCCGACAAGATTCTCAGTAAAGGCACAACAAATAATGATTTTTAATAGAAGGGAAGGCCAACGTATTAAAAGCTGGCAGTGTGCCACTTAACTATAATGAAAGGAAATACATCTTTTTGAGCAAAGTTAGCCTAGACCTCTCTCCTAAAGTTGTACTTCGATTGTACATGATCTCAAGTATTGAGACTTGTGTGATAGCTAGCTTTCTCTTTGCGTGAAAGTCATAGTAAATTAGATTAAGGGTTGTATTGGAATCTACAATGAAAATAACTCACTGTAGCATTTATTTATGTCCTTAGACCATACAACTGCTGTAAACAGAAAATCGTACTGTATCCTTGATAAATTAATCAATCTATAATCGGTAAGAGTTTTCTGCATACTATGTGTCATAATCAATATCTTATTAATGTTGAATATTATGTTATTTAAGACACAACTTTTATACACTCCATATTAAGCAAACTGGTCCCCGGGGCAATGGTGCAACGGTAGGACATCCGGATTGTGACCCAGGGACCCGCGGTTCGATCCCCAGCTACGGCGTATTTGCAAGAATTTTCCTTCAAATGGGGAACGCAATCAAAGGATGCTGGGCATCTGGATTGGCCGCCGTATGTGCTTCCCGATTTACCTTGGTGGTTGGTGGGAAACTTCCGTAGGACTGGGCTGGCCACCCCCAGGGATTGAGTCCAGGAGACTGACTGGGATTTATCATATTAAACAAACTGGCAAACGAATATTGCAATAATTACATCATTAAACTCCTACCAAAGAAATATACTTAAATTGCTAACAAATTTAAGAATACACCTACCAAAGAAAAAAAAGTACCAAACTACATGATACCGAAAATGAATACTTGCCAAAGATTTAATTTAAAATTCAAAATTAATTTGATTCCTTTGTCTTTGCATTACTTAAATAAACCATTATGTACTATACAGGTTTGAAAAACGATTAAATAAGTGCCATGATTTGGGGAACATGTAATGGTAAAGAACTAATAAACAAAATGACAGGACTAAATAATGTGTATTATTTTGTGTAGAGAATGCTTGTTGGATGGTGCATTATGTTGTTGTTTAGAGACTGCTTGTTGGATGGTGAGCTTGTTGATTTGTTAATGACTCGGTTTGGCAAAATCATCAATGTGGCAACGGCCGACGACGTGGGTCACGACTAGTGATTAGCTGAGGCACCCTTTCGGTCAGCTGTTTAAGTCACCCTTTCAAGATGTCAGCGCACTCTTTCAGGTAATGCAAGGTCGATACAAGGATTAGATTTTTACTCTTTAAGATGATATTGCCCCCATTTAGGTGCTTACTGTTTATCAACAATCAGAATACTCCAAATTAAATTGAGTCATGGCGAACTTTTAATGCCTTGAACTCTCAGAGAGAAGGGGAAAAGAAAGACTCAATAGAAGAAATCACAACTAGAAAATTGAGTGAGTTAAGAGTGAGAAGAAAGGACCTAGCTCTTATATACTGATGAAGGGCGGCACCCTAAGGGTAAAAAACATAAATTCATGTAATGTGACCCTTTTCCCATTTAGCCTCTTGCTTAGTGGGAATGAACAGTGTCAAAAGATGCAATGCCGTTTGACACTTGTTCACACATTCAAACAAGCAAGGGAGTGCCCCTACTCTATCGTTGTTGTTAGGTTATGCAGTAAATCGATAATTTCAATTGGTTAGTCATACAACTGTTTGATTGTACGACTACAGAAATATTTTTTTAATTTAGTTGGGCTCTAATTGAATCTCAATAAAATCTAACCTTTGATCTGGTCTAAGCTATAGTCAAAATTGATATTTGACAAACCTAATTTCCTCAGCCAAACTGGATTGCAAAATACTTCAAGCATCTTCATTAGTTGCATGAGATTTATATATAGTCGAGTTAGCATTTATGCATTCTCGCCCATAGACTACACCTTTGTACAAGCTCATGGCCTCATTCAAACAAGCTAGACCAAACGAATTCTCACTGCTTGCTATATCTATTATTTGAATAGTTTGGGATATTAATCTCATTTGTCTGAGAAATTAGTTCACACTGATCTACTCACTAAATAACTAAATAACCTGTTCATGTTGCTATTCAATTAATTGCTTAAGTAAATCATTTTCCAAAACATTATTCCCTGAGCTGCATGCTGCGTTATATATTCAATCAAAATAAACCTATGGTCCAGCAGTGATCTGTTCAAATCTCATAGATTACAATTGATTTTTTTTTAAACAAAAACTACCATTAGATCTATAACCCGTATCTCTTTTTGTGCAATTTACTAGTTGCAACGGGAGCAATCTCTCGGGATCATAAAGTAAAATTTCAGTTTCAAAATAAAGAAAAGAAGCATAGCCACAAGGATGCAAAGAAGATCTCAATAACTCAACATGTAATGGTAGAAATCACTGGCAGAAATCAACCAGAGCAATTATAACCAAGTAATAATCGTAAAAATAATCAATGAGCTGGTGGTGAATGATCACCGGCATACTCAATGTAACAGTGATTTACTAGGATAAATACCAAGGAGCAAAATTCATACAACTCGATTGATTTTTTGCCCCAATTAATGAAGAGAAGAGGAAGCAACAAGAAACGTATTCCAGCATCCCTATCTCACAAGTGGCAGATTATTATCAACAATGACTAAATAGCAGGGCTAATTAATATCGAACAGCAAAAGTTCGCACCTTTCCATGAAGTGCCAGAGAAGAATGCCCTAACCGTCCTCTCCCTCACTTGACCTCGATGACTTCGCTTCCAAACTCCTATCAGGTTGGTGGTGCAGGTCGTTGACCTTTGCCGGTGCCCAAAATCCTCCCTTTCCGACCTCTGCAGCCTTGTGTCTAGTCTCCACGTATCTGGCCGAGCACATCTCCATTTGAGCCACCCGAACGGCCCCAATAAGTCTCTCTGGCAGCTCCTCCTCCTCTTGCGCTTCCACGAGGAAACCCATGTCGATTGTCACCGCCGTGACGCAACCGAGAGCGATGTGAAGGATGGCATTGGCAATGCTGGAGCTCCCAATGTCGACATCGATCTCGAGATAGTTCTCCCCGCGGTGGTAGTTGCAACTAAGCGCCTTCCCCAGGAGGCATGCGGCGTGATTCCCGACGGCCCTCTTCACGATCCACGGGCCCTTCACGATTCGGTTCACGATCTTGAACCGCGCGTTCCTGAACGCGTCATCCCCGTGGATGAAGCGGTACAAGAGGGATCCGGGCGGGATCGGGTCCTCCGAGGCATAGTAGAATACGGCGGAGTGGCATTCACGACCGGGGATCTGAAGATTAACCGCGACAAGGAAAGCCTTGCGGGAGCAGCCGAGGGAGTGGGCACCACGGAGAGCAGTGGCGATGCGGTTGTCCGGACGGCCGAGGACGTTATCAAGCCGGTTGACGGAGCGGAGCCAGTCGACGCCAGCTGGTCGGAGAAGCCAATCGCCGGAAGGGCACTTCTGGCGGCGGGAGAAGTAGTTGGGTCCACGTAGATGGAAGAAATCCCCAGGAGGAGAAGCCCACCCATTAACGCCCTTGTGGAGGTCGACATGACGCAGGGAGCCTCCCTCGATCGCCTCGCGCCGCCAGTCATAGCGGGGATCCTCCACCACGGCCTCGGCGGTGACCGTATTAGTCGCGACGCCATCGGTGTCCTCGGAGGCGGTGTTTTTTGTCTTCTTCGTGGTCGGGCACATCTCCGGCGATTACCCTCTTTCTCTGTGACCTATTCGGCCGCTGCCCTCTAGAAGGGCAAAGCCAATTTAACATTCGTTACATTTATGCGGTCCCATCACAGTCGCATAGAGAAAGCGTATATTGCCAAGGATACCCCTACGCTTACATATAACTACGATAGTTGCCATTATCATTAGGCGCCATAGGATTTTGCTCTCTCAAACAGGACAGGGTCTTGTATCCTTGATCTCTAAGGAGCCAATGTGCGTTAGGCAATACGAGTTGCTCCTTAATAAGTGGACGGCCCCACGTGTGACCGATATATTAGGATCCTGGCCGAGCCCCAGTAGCGGAGCCACATGGCTGTCGCCTTTTACAATCGTACAGGGAGATCCGGCGTCGAGTACAGGACATGACTCGAGGCCCTTGCCTTCCCGTATTCGAATACGTGTCGCGCCCACGTCACACACTTCCTACTGATCGTTTATTTGTCGTTACGTGATGTCATGTATCTAAGTCACTGCCATGGTCCTCTCTTCGGCAAGGGTCAGTGGGAGGAGGACGACGCGAGTAATTTCCAAAGGACTGACTGTCCCGTTACCGTTGTTATTGTCGTCGTCGTTGTGGTGCGGAGTTTCGCGCTGTTAATCGGACGTTAATAGCAAACTGGAGGAGCGAAAAAAGGACGTGGAAGAGTGAGGGAGAAGTGAGGTGAACGCGTTCAGAGTTCTGAACGCGTTAATAGGTGTATTTTTATTTTTATTTTTTTAATGTTAACGCGTTCGTAGAGACTGCATAGTGTGAGTGGTGGTGCGGACCACCATATGGTGATCGACCATAACGTGTTTAGTTCGACCATTGATTAAAGGCGTTATAATATCATGAGCGTTGCGGATGCACTTATAAATTATTATCCCAGTTGGCAAACGAATCACAACATAATGTGGGTGGGAGGCCAGTCGGTGGGCCCAATGAGAGGAACCAAGCAAGATGCCAACGTGGCAATAACGCTTTTATGTGTTTGGACGTGCGTAGCTTGAAGGCAAAAGTGACAAGTTACTAAATTTACTTTTGTTATTTTTTATTTCGGACAAAAAATTCATTTTTTTTTCAAATAGCGAAAAAGATGTCTCATATTTATCACAAGGGATGCTTTCATACTGTTCAACTATATACAATTATTTAAATAACCTTTAATATTATTTTATATTATTTAATACTATTATCTCTCATTTAAATTTTTAAATTTTAAATTTATTTGAATTTAAAGTTGAATTTACGTTGTAACAATTACTATTTCATAACTATTACAAAATGAATATCTATTCACGTTGTAGCATATGCGATTTCGTAACTATTATAATATGAATTTAGGATTGAATTTTTATTATAGTAGTTACGAAATCATATCTGATACAACATGAATTTTTATTCATATTATAACAATTATGAACTCATAACTGTTATAATATGTCCGACCGACTTAAGATTTAAATAAAAGATAAATAGTACCGCATAATAATGAAGGGCATTTGAATAAATATACAAGATAGAAATGTGACATCTTTTTTTATTAAAAATAAATATAGGACATCTTTTGACTATTTAGAAAAAAAAATCACCATCTTGATTTTTTTGCTCTTTTATTTTTAAAAGGAAATTATAATTTATCAATATTTTCTTCATTTTAATTTTTTTATTAGGAGACAAATTTAAGGAAATTTTTATTTTAGTTAAGGCATTTAAAATATTAAAATAATATCATACCTTAATTTTCATCTTCTAAAAACAACGTTAACTATTGCTATATATTAAAATTTTTTTTAACAACGATTAGTTTTTATCTTATAAGGAGAGATTAGATCCTTCTATTTTTTTATATCATTTAACTCTATTCTCTATTGTATTATTATCTATATTTAAATATTTTTTATTTTATTTTTGTCATCGTTAATAAAATCTTCTTTCTAAATATATGTTATTATCATATTAAATGGATCTTTCTAAATTTTTCTTAATAGCCACAACTTGACTTTCAATCTAATATGATCAATATTTATCTTATTTATCTTTATATATTCATACATATATTTTAATTATCTTATTTTAATTTCATTTGTCCCAATTTTTCTATTTTAAAATTTTCTTTTTTCTTAATTATTCCTTCATATTCTATTCATTTTATTTCTTAAGAACTTGATCAGTTGATTTAATTTATAGTTGTGGTTATGATATATACCTGATTTTTATTTCCTGATGTTGGTTTCATCAGGAATTCAATGCAGGGCTATTTTATTATGTAATAGCAACAGATGATAGCCAGACAAAGATTAAGGAACAAAAGGACAGGGAAAATAGAATTTCATCAGAGAAATAAAAAAAAAAACAAATAAAGAACAAAGTTGATGGAGAGTTTGGAGTTGTGAGAGGAATTGACTTCAAGAATGTATTTACGGTATGTATCAATCAGGCCACATTCTTGGTATATCTCAGTGATTTTCTCCATGCAAGTTAAGCACACGTTACCACATGCTGCAAGTGCACACTTTGGAAATAAGATTAGTGAATAGTGATTTGATTTTTTTTTTTTCTTTTCCAAACCTCGTAGTTGTTCTAGTTATCAGGAGTTATGATTACCAAGGTTCCTGCAGACATTTAATGTTTGATATTTCTGTGTTTCTACATGATGCTTAAGATGTGTATGTGTGGATGGTGCGATTCTATATCCAGGCGTTAGTTACAGGTTTGATGAAGATTGAAATGCATGGGCACCACATTTCCATGTAATATGGGTCTATCTGCAGGGTGGATGGTCTGTGTTTATATCTGCAGGATGGATGCTCTATATGTGTCAATCTGCAAGATGGATAAGCCAAACTTGTGAATATATTTGATTTCACTGATTCATTTCTTCAGAATTATCCCAGAATTAATTGAATTATGTAAGTGTAACATTAGATTCAAACATTAAATTTTCATGATTTTGAATACTATCTTCATTGACTCTTTTAAACTCAGCTAATTTGCAAATTGCAAGATGGAGCATGCTGTGTGTCACAATCGTACAGACATAAGCATGGAACATAAGCAAGGATGGCCTTTAACTTTTTAACCTCATAGGCATCTTTGGACTTGTCTTGCTATGATTACTCCATACAGTGGCCTGTATCTATCCAAATGCTTGATTGGTCTTGCTTAATTTGTCTTTTTGAATAATAAATTCACTCCTATTGGGAACAAAATAAACTTTTGGTTTTTATACATCTAACACAGTGTGTCTATGCCCAAATCCAGGTAGTTAATTTTGACATGCCTGAAACTGCTGCTGGATACATTCACAGGATTGGGCGTACAGGAAGAGCATTTAACACTGGTGTACAAGTGCCCCTCGTAAGCATCTGATCTTTCACTGAAATACTATAATAAGTTCTAAAATAACCTAGACATGTTCTTTTACTTATCACACAGTAATGAGAGACAAGTCATGTGTTTAGAAAACCATCAATCCCTTGGTTGTTTCTTCATGGAATCTGATTTTTTTTTTTTTTATGATCCTTGCTATTGAAGGATAATGCATCTGTAAGGAAAATAGTCAGGAATGATTTTATTCTCTGTTATATCTTGTGGCGTTAACAGGTATCCCCAGGAGAGGATGAAATTATTGAGGAAATAAAAAGTATGATGGGGTATGATAACCAAGAACGATCTGATTCCATTGTTCCTTTCCCTTTACTTACAAAGAGTGCTGTGGAATCTTTGCGCTACAGAGCTGAGGTAATCTTATATAGGATTTGTATTAATAGTGTAAACTCCTATGAGCTACACAACACCATAAATTTGTCATTAATCTGTAGGAGTTGTTTTCTGGTTATTTTATTTGGAACAGGGACAGTAAGGTTTTACTGGTATTCTGTGCCCTGACTTGAAGCCCTTAGTTTTTATGTTTCACTTAGAGTTTGGGGTTTCAATAAATGTAAATTTGATGTGATGCATGTTGAATCATTACTTAACTTCATATGAATGATTTGCTCTTCAGGATGTTGCTAAGATTGTCACGAAAATTGCAGTTAGAGATTCACGTGCTCAAGAACTTAGGAATGAAATTATCAACTCTGATAAGTGAGTATGACCTTCATTCTTCTTACCTCACTTTTTCTTAAGCAGATACCTAGAATATAGAGTTCTGGTCTGACAGCAAGATGCTAACTAAAATGAGTGGAACAAATGAACATCTCTCTCCAATATATATATATATATATATATATAATTAGCTGGAGCAATAAAAAATGGCATTTTGACCCTTTAATGATGGTTGTTTTCCAGTGTAACTCTTGTTCTTTGTCATTCAGGTTGAAGGCTCATTTTGAGCATAATCCAAAAGATTTGGGTGAGATAAAACAATCCTAATAGTTTTTGTATTTGCATCTTAAGTCTATACTATTAGCAATTTATCTCCTGTTTTTTTTTCTCTTATATCATTTAGAGTTATTAAAGCATGACAAATTACTGAGCAAGAAGGCTCCTCCATCGCATCTACGTGAGGTTCCTGAATATCTTGTTGATAAAACGACAAAGGAAGCTAGCAACCTTCTAAAGCTTTCTATGGCTGCCATGGGAATACAATCCGTAAAGAAGCTGCCTAAGTTGAAGAGGGGATTTGGTATAAAGAGAGATCCCCTCAAAACTTTCTCAGCTGAGGTAACTTCTGCTTGATAATAGTAATAGAACCTTTCTTCTCAGGAGCACTGTTTTTGAAGGCCACAAAAGTTTCTTCTCCCTAAAATTGGAACGGTTTCTCTTGATGTCATCGATTTCATAATTTAACATCTATAATAGCCCTCGACCCACTATTTAATGTCCGATATATCTTTGCGATAACAAGATTTTTCTTTGTTTATTCAGATTTTTCTTTGCAGATCGAAAAGAATACCAAGAAGCGTGGTTTAGACGCCTGATTTAGTAAATTACCGTTGTCCATTGTCCGTTGGGCTATCACAGAAAGTACAGAAACGGGCATCGGGAAACTGGTTCATCATAATTTTAGTGGCCATCGTTGTCGCGCCCATTTCCGGTCCCGCATTTTGACCTCGTTCTCTTATCCATCGCTACCTTCCGTTTGCATTTATTTATTGGCTTTGTTTATTATTTTCATTTATCCAACGTCAAACTCAGCACTCAATTATGGTCAATGCTACAGTTCAGTTCAGTGTACGTACCACCGTATTTTATTTTCTCATTAACTTATTTAAATCTTAAAAGATGCATCAACTTAAATATTTTAGACAATTACAAGGGAGGGACTTCTTTTAAATCATTGAATAAAGCCAACCGCATCGAACGGCTGAGATCATTTCCAAACATCTGATTAGAAAAAGAGAGAGAGAGAAAAAAAGAAACAGATGGCGCAGTGCTACTGCTGTCTTTTATTGCTCTAGAAAACGTACGTTACCCTGGAAGATACCCACGAAAGAGGGAGAAGTGCAATCCCACCCCAATATTGAAGGTGTTGAAATTGGGTAAGGAAAGAATACGTGAATTCTTTATAGATATTCTTTGTTATTTTCTCTTTCTTAATTGAACACCAAGGACAAGAAGTCCACCCTGCTTGTTGTCCGCCTACTCTGTGGACCGAAAGCCTCACATGTCAACCAGAATTTATCTCCCCGGTATAGCATGGTGGGAGAGACAACGCTAAAGCGAATAGAAGAGATGGTAGGAAATGGGTGTGCGATTGCATTGTGCGATAAAGAAGAAAAAAAGCAAAATCTCAATTTGGATGCCATCACGAGGAGAAAGCGAGCGGTATCAGCCGTTGGATGAAAGGCTGCCATTGACTCGAATCTTAGTCGTCGTCTTTATAAAACATTCCATCTTCCTCACACCGTCACTCTCTTCGTTTTTCTTGTGATGCTCGTTTGCTAGAGATCCGATCGGCCGGTGCTCCATGGCCGTCGACCTGATGAGTTATACCAAGATAGACGAACAGATCGACATCCAGGAGGCAGCCGCCGCCGGCATCCGCTCCATGGAGCATCTGATCCGGAAGCTTTCGCTCCAGCAGCAGCAGCAACCGCTCGACTGCCGCGAGATCACCGATCACGCCGTCTCCAAGTTCAAGAAGGTCATATCCATACTCGACCGCACCGGACACGCTCGATTTCGCCGCGGCCCAACCTCGCCGCCGCAGCCCCCTCCGCCGGAGCCATCTTTTCTCGCGGCTGCGAAGACGGTGACTCTCGCTCCGATTCCGCTCCGCGTCAAGCTTCCGGATCGTTCGCTTCCGCCTCCTCCGCAGTCACTCACGTTCGACTTCACCAAGACGGTCGCCTCTGCTGCCGCCGCCGGTAGGAAGTGCTTTAGCATGGGGACGCCGATGTCGTCCGCCACGTCGTCTTTCGTGTCGTCGGTCACGGTCGACGGCAGCGTGTCGAACGGCACGCTCGGGCCTTCCTCTCTCCCTCCTCCCGCTGCCTCACCGACTGGGAAGCCACCTCTCTCATCCGCGAGTAAGCGGAGGTGCCACGAGCACGACCAGATTCAATCAGAGCACGTCGCCGGGAAATACGCTGTTCCCGGCGCTCGTTGCCACTGCTCCAAACGACGGTAAGCAGATCCATCTTCAAAGCCCCGAATCATATTGCAGCTCAGAAACCTTATTCTATCATTCACATCAATTGACCTCTAACAACTCCTCGATCAAGCAGGAAACTGCGTGTTAAACGCACGATCCGCGTGCCAGCGACTGGTTCGAAGGTGGCGGACATCCCGGCCGACGAGTATTCGTGGCGCAAGTACGGGCAGAAGCCCATCAAGGGATCCCCATACCCCAGGTAACCGTCTCTCTCCACTCCACTCCACTCCGTCCGATCCTGATCAGGTCTCATCGGATCAATCTTACGCTCTCTTCCAATCGCAGGGGTTACTACAAGTGCAGCACCCTGCGCGGCTGCCCTGCGAGGAAGCACGTTGAGCGTGCGCCGGATGACCCCTCGATGCTTATCGTCACCTACGAAGGAGAGCACCGCCACACTCCGGCCACCTGCAACCCGATCGCCGGAGCCGCCGCAATCTGACGCCATCCTAGCGCCGATCTCGGCCTCATCTTCGATCCCCTTTCGCTTGCTTGGCTTTAATTTTTTTTTTTTGGGGTTATCCTCCTCTGCCGTCGACGTGGAGAGGTTTTGCTCCTTTCTGTAAAATATTTTCCCGGTTAAAAAAAAATATTCCTAAAAATTATTGACTGAGTGGGTGGGGACGCCCGGTGCGTCTGAAGTGGTAGCTTTCGTCGTGTACCGGGGACGTAATTGAGTGGGATTGGATAGTACGTTGAAATCCGCAAATTAACTCATACGTCCTTTTCATCTGTACCTGAAGAAGTATAGTGTTCGAAAGACAGGGTCCCACCGGAAGCATTTGCGGGTACGAGCCGGAGTAGGCCACCGTAAACTGCGGGCCGTGCATGAAATGATGTGCGAACAGAAGTCAAAAGATGATAAAGAGGCGGGGCCCGCGGTCTGGTTGACTGGTGAACTGACAGGGTCGCTTTACTGAACGCAGTCGAAGGTGGGCACCTGAAACAATTTTTTTATTGACCATGAAATAGTCTGATCGGATCTCTTGATTTCCTTTCAGTGCTTGAATTAATTTATATATATATATATATATATTTATTAAAAAAGATTAGATTCCTATATATATATCTATATATTTTAAAAAAGATTAGATTCCCTTGCTTTTATCGAAACCAATCGGCGTCCAATGCGTGGATTGTACCTTGATTTGCAATCCACTATGAAATTTGTTGACTTTTGCGGATGCGTCGCGAGGCATATTAAAAGCTTCCCTTACTGGGTGGGTTTTATTTATAGGATGATCATTACTCAACTTCTTTATTCGCCACTTAATTTGAGTCGGTGGTGGTTAGCACAACGATCAAGATGAACGAGGAAATGAAAAAAAAAAACCCAGCAATTATTCACATTTTTTTTCACATATCCAAAATATAAAATTTATTTTTAGAGGAGCATGACATATAACATGAAAAAAATCTAACATGAAGAAGTTCAACATGAAATCAACATGACACATTACATATAGTAGGTCCCACATCCCTACAGTGACACCCATATTCATACAGTTGAGTGTGTCATGCTAGTTTCTTATTGACTTTTTCATGCAACATATCATTTTTTTTAATCAAAAGTCTGCCTTTTTTATTGGAATTGTAAAAAAAAAATTCTTTTTTATTTTTCATCAAAATCTTATCCTATCTTATCTTTTATTTTAAAAAAATTTGTATGTTGATATTCTTCTATAATAAAGGTGAAATCCGTCACTTTAATGGTTCTACACGGTGGGCTCCACGATCATTATTGATATAGCTGTCAAGTTGGATTAGGCCCGCCCCGTCAAGAAATTTAGGCGGATTGGGTTGAAATTTTATCAACTCATTTTAAGATGAGTTGAGGTGGATTGGCCGCCTAGGCCTGCGACCCGCGTGGGTTGGCCCGCGGCGGGCTTGGGTTGACCCACGGGTTGAGAAAGTTTATTTATTTATTTTAAATTTTAAAATTAAAGTATAAAATTTAATGAATTAGTGGGTTTCATCTATTTAAAATACAATTTAAGCTTAAAAATTATAATTCAAACTTAAAACTTTCAACTTAATCAATTTAAATTATACTTCAAATTGGTGGGTTAGCCCACCCCGCCCCGGGTTGACCCGCCTAACCCGCGACCCGCCTAACCCGCGGGTTGACCCGCCTACCCACGACCCGCCTTGAGTTGGGTTGGATTGGAGATTTCCCAACCCGCCAAATTGGTGGGTTAGCCCACTCCGCCCCGTCATATGATGGGCCCGCCATGGGTTAGCCCGCCCCGTCGTGGGTTGACCCGTTTGACAGCTCTAATTATTGAGGAAGTAAATCGAAAAATTACAGTTGGTCACGACGAAGGAGGGTATTGCTCGACTTCGTTGAGATTTGAATCCTTGCTCTCTTCTGCAAATCTACTCCATCGTAACCAACTCAACTATGCCCCGGAGACTTTTTATGTTGATATTGTTATAGGTATGAAACATAATAATAATATTTATAGTAGTTATAAATTATAATTATTACAATATTAATATTATATTTTAATAATTATGAATAATATTAAAATATAAATATTTCATCTTTGATCAATAATGGTATAATTTAGGAATATATTATATATACTCATCTTGAATAAAAACAAATACTTTTTAAGATCTAGGAGTGGGATGAATGCACAAAATTTGATTCACAATGTATTATCAAAATAGTTTATTTTGAGTTTAAATTTAAAGTGCCTTTTTATTTATACAAAATATTTAAGGTGCCTGACTAAAAACACCAAGCCATAGCAAAAACATTTTAAATAAAAATTTTGGCAAAAAAAAAAATTCTAAATGTTCGAGTTGCCGGAGGGTTTTGGTCGTAGAAAGATTTGAGAAAAAATTATTTTACAGTCATACGAATAATAATAATAATAATAATACTTAATTTTTGTTTGTTTATTAATTTAGTTCTCACATGACACGCGTGAGCGGCCCACAATAGAAGTCGTTACGGCCCAATGGCTGGTTTCGCATAGCAAACTTGGACCGTTCCGTACGAATTACTTTCTGTTATTGTTCTCTTCTCCGGCGCGCTTCCAATTCCGTGTTTTACTTGTAGCACAGAAACGCTTTGTCCGTAACGCAACGCATAGTCAGTCGCCTACTCCATTATAACGGTTTTTCGTGTCATATAAAGCATATGACGGTAGTGGTATTCTTGTGAATAGCAAAAAGTTAGAGGAGAATCATCGGAAGGCAAGTCGATTTCCCTATAAAGACCTGAGTCTTAAATGAATCTCGTCTTCGCGACGCTTTCCAAATAAAAAATCTCCGCGGTGACAGCGAGCGATCCACACCAGCAGTAGTCAGGCGGACGACGAAGATGGGGGAATCGAAGACGGCGCACTCCCCTATTGTCACTTACACCTCCATGATCTCGCTCCTCGCGCTATGCCCTCCCTTCGTCATCCTGCTGTAAGATCTCTCAGTTTTCGATCTGTTTCTCTCTCAGATTCGTGCGATAATGGTTATTTATGTATGATGGCTCCATTGGCTCGGTTACTTTTTGATATCTCGAGGAAAGTATTCATGTGGGTTGACATTCAGGATCCATGCTTGTTCTACTTTATGTGTTATCCTATGCTGATTCCTGCTTTTCTCTGTGTTTTGGGAACACCAATGGGTTATGGGGGGGGGGGGGGGGGGGGGGGGGGGGGGGGGGGGGGAATGATACCGTGATTTATTATACGGTGTCTGTTTTCGGTATTTGTGTGTTTTCTATGTCGCCTCCCTGCTTATTCGTGATAAACTTGACGCAGCTTGCGGATGTTCGATTATCAAAATCTCTATCCTGGTTGATACTGCGAGAATTATGTTTCTCATTATTATTCTTTCTTTTGGATTGTTCCAATTTCCAAACGTACATTCTTCTTCTTTCTTTTGGATTGTTTCTCATTATTATGTTTCTCATTACTATTCTTGTACTTCAGGATTTCGAGAAAGGAATAAGCTGCAATTCAGGCTTGTTTTTTCTTTTTTTCTTTAAATACTATGATTGTAGTAATACATTTTGAGTTTCTTCTTTTTCGTGTTTGTATAGTATGTACGTTACTTTGTTGTCTATTCATTTAGTAGAACGAGTAAAATTATTTCTCGTGGTGCCTTTCAGTTGCCTTGGATGTCCATTGAACATGCACTCAGCCTCAACTTGAAATCTCTATCGCTGTTGGTTGATTTACTTGGCTTTGCTGAAATGACACAGTATAACAGTTTCTTCGTTTCTTTCATTTTCTTTTGTCTAACAAGTGTTGTATGATAATCATCCTAAGTAATCAGATGACCTATTATTTAGTTACAGAATAAATTTGAGGCATATTATTGATGATTGCAAATCCTTAGACTATAACTGTCTAAATAGGCATTTTTTGCAGCAAATCATATACTTATAATATTAGTTTGTTTATTTACAACTAAGAGGTTTAATTCGTTATGAAGCTCATGTTTCAATTCTTTGGGCATATAACTTTATCTTTATTGTTATTTGCTTCTTAGTTAATCAAGAATGTAGTTAGCTGAAGATCTTACTCATGTGAAATTAGATCATTCTTAATGTTTCTTAGTTGTATAAAATTCATTATAATCAAATGCCAAAGTTACTCAAATGATCACATCACTTTTTGATCTATTCCATTAGTGGATGTCTATCTTTTTTCCATGTACAGTTGTCCTCTTCTTATTAATATCCTTAGGCTCTTAATAATAAGTTGAGTATCTTATAACTTTCTGGATGCAGTAATCATTCAATTCATGCCATTGTTCTTTGTTGCAGATGGTATTCAATGGTTCATGCAGATGGATCACACCTGCAAACCTTTGAATATGTTAGGAAAAATGGATTGCAGGGCCTCAAGGATATCTTCCCTGCACCTTCCCTCATTGCATGGAAAATAATTGCTTGTTTTGGTGCTTTTGAAGCCATACTCCAGCTTGCACTTCCTGGGAAGAGGGTTGAAGGCCCTATATCTCCTACTGGGAATATACCTGTCTACAAGGTTTGTGTTAATTAACCTCAAGGAACATATCACACCTCACGCTTGCTGTTCCCATCCCTTTTGTTTAAAGAATATATATAAAATTAAAGCACTGCTTGATCTTATAAATACTTCCTGATACTTTCAGTGGAGGCCCCTGTTTGTGGTCAATTACTGTTGATATAAAACAATGATATTTCTGCGAAGTTATACATATGAGTTTCCAATTATGTGTGTTGTTGTGTGTGGTATTCTGAACTCTATAGACTGAAAATTATTTGGAGTCATTTGCGATTGTCATGCACATGTAAGGCTGAAAAGAAAATTTTCTGAAATTATGGTAAGACGTATCGTTTATATAGATATGTGATGCATTAGTCTACCACATACATAGAAAATAATATATTCAAAAAGTTAATATAGTAGAGATGAGATGCTAAGATGGATATATGGTCTACTATCCATGCACAACTAGGTGTAGTTCTAGTAGATTGTAAAATGAGAGAAAATATGTTATGATGGTTTAATGGTCCAAAGGGAACTTTAATTGACACAATTAAAAGTCATATAAGAGATATTAATTTTGTTGATAATATAATCTTGCATAGATTCAAATGATGGAATAAGATTCATGTAATTTGGTGTCAAATAGTTAGGACTTAGACTACTTGGTGGTGATGAAATGATGAAGATTATACATGACTTTGAATTTTTTGTTGTTTATTACGTGTTCTGAAATGTATAGTCTCATAAACTATTTTGTCTTAGTCATTCAAGATCCCATGTTATTGTATAAATTTTTTAGTTTCTATTTTCTTGTTGACTTATCTACTTGTGAAAAGCATTCTTAAAAAATAAATAGTTAGTGAAGTGGAAGTTACATCTATATCAGTGTCAGGATGATTTTGTTAGTGGATAAGGAAGTTTTTATTTCAACCTAAGAACGTTGTAATAAAGGGATCATGTAGTACAAGGATGTTCTGCAGTTGCAGATAAGAGATCCCCAGGTCTATTTCTTCTTCTCTTTCCCCAAATGGTAGGGGACTATACAGTTTAGACAATATGAGGTCATTGTTGACATGATTTATTCTGTTTCTTTTGATCGCAGGCAAATGGCCTACTAGCTTATGCTGTAACATTAGTAACTTACATCAGCCTTTGGTGGTGAGTGTTTTGAAATTATTTATAGTGCTAGATCTGTATGATTCACTAAATATCTGATTTTCTTCGCATCACTGCGTTTTTTCTCTAAATTCTTTATCTTCAACTGGAAATTTATATTTTTCAATTTTGGTCTTGTAAAAATGCAAGCTAAGAAGGATATTGCTTTTATTGTTCTTTGTTGTAAGTTAAGAAAGGGAATCTTAGCACAACGGTAAAGTTGCTAACATGTTATCTTGTGGTCACGGATTCGATTTGCGGAAACAACCTCTTGCGCACACAGAAGTATTACTTGATCAGCTATAAGTATGGCACCTTTTCAAATGAGTTTAATAGCACATGACATGTACTATGTTATGATCAAGGTCTTACAAAGTGTATGCAGTCGCTTGAGGTCATGTAGTCAAATACTAAACATCGTTAGCAAGGTACATATGCACTTAATACCTTCATCATACACCAGGTCATGTTTGTCTCAAATTTTTGGATTAATTAGAGTTGAAGGTGTAAGGGGAAGAGGGAAAGAAACATGTAGCTTACTGTAAATGGTTGGGATAAATATGATTTGATGATGATGAGTTGCTTATGCATCATATGTGATATGGTGAAACACCATGCATTTTTAGCAATTAGCAACATGAAAATGTATTTTTAAAACATGATTGTGGTCACATGTCCCAGTACCTCTAGTATGTAATTAAATGCTTTAATTTGGTAACTTTTGGGTAGTGTTGAGCATATGTAGGATTTTGTGTGTTCTACTGGGAATGTAGATGATTGGTTTAGTTGCATCTCTTGTTTTCCTCTTCAAGTATGCACTTTTTCTTTGTCATCTGATATAGAAATTCACCTGTATTTCTCTTTATTCTAACATTATTTAACTTCTAACTATGATTAGTGTTCCTTGATTTGTCTTTGAAGGTTTGAAATCTTCAACCCTGCAATTGTGTATGATCACCTGGGAGAAATTTATTCAGCACTTATTATGGGAAGCTTAGTGTTCTGCATTTTGTTATATATGAAAGTGAGCTTATGCCAATTTCAATCTAGCTTTACCTATGGTTGTTACTATTCTCGGTTCCTAATTTCAGATGATTCTTGTTCTCCACAGGGTCATTTGGCACCATCTTCTTCTGATTCTGGTTCATCAGGAAATTTTATAATTGATTTTTATTGGGTAAGCTTTCTTAACACTTATAGGCGTCATTTACAGAGTTGTTGTGTCATTGTTTGTTCTTGACTGATTGCACATAAAATAATCAGCAAGATGTAGCTGATTGGTAATTTGAGATATTACAGAATATGGGAGGGTGCTTCTCACAAATGTTCTGCATAAAAGCATTGGACATATTACAATGAATTTGTTGATTTATGTTTTAATCATTGCTTTCTAATCATGGCAGGTTATGTGCTGTTGCTTAAATTTGTGCTAGCATTGTTTGATAGTAAAGATCTTATGCTGTTGCATACAGATGTATCTTATGATTATGTGAAATTATATGAAATAAAAATTTTGGAAATCTAAACCATTGCCATATATTACCATCATGAAAATCCTTGGTCTCACTACCCCACCATAATTCATATACATATCTATATTTCTGTTGCAATAATAGGATTTTCTTTACTATGATGATGGAATCTTATATAATTGTACATACAGGATTTTTACTCTTGAAAAAAGAATTAGAGTATGCCATCTCTTATTTTATTAACCACATTCTAACTCTCATTAGAAAGAATACCCAGCGAATTACACTATCAGAAGTCAATCAAGAATGGCTCACTGGAATAGTTTTCCTGCCTGGTATCTATTTGGGCTTTCAAGCTAGTGTTAGCATTCCAAAACCTGTCAATCTCTAAAGCTCCATCCAAGTTAAGTGTTGGGAGTAGGGCATCTTGACAGGGTTGAAATAGTCATCTCTTTTTATGTATAAAGCTTGATTTTTGGCGATACTCAAACACTTTCTTCCACTGGTTTCTTTAAATTTTTTCTTTGCATGAAGAACATTCACTCAGACAAACCTTAGGTATAGGGCATCTTGACAGGGTAAAAATGGCTATCCCTTTGTATGAATAAAGCTTGCTTTTCTGGCAGTATTTAAACACTTGCATGGAGAAGTACATTCACTGAAATGTGGTCATGGCACTAGAAACCTTAAGTGTGGTAGGGCATCTTGACAGGGTTAAAATAATCATCTGTCTTATGAATAAAGCTTGATTTTTGGTAATACTTGAACACTCACCGCCCACTGATTTCTTCAATTTTTTTGGTTTGATTTCTTTCCTCAAACATTTGGTTTACACCTTCTTTTTTTTTTTTTTTGCTAGTTTGTTTCTAGCTGTGCCATTATTTTGGCAAGTTCTATTTCATGTTTTAATATCAACTATATGGAGCCAATGGATTACTTGGCAATACTTTCTTCAGTTTTTTTTTTTTTTTCCTTTCAATGTAATGCAAGTTGCAGCTTATACAGTTTCTGGATTTTTTTTTTCTCCTTGTGCAGGGCATGGAACTATATCCTCGTATCGGTAAGAACTTTGATATCAAGGTTTTTACAAATTGCCGATTTGGTATGATGTCCTGGGCTGTTCTTGCTGTCACATATTGCATCAAACAGGTTATTATTATCTCTACATGTGTTCTTTACGCTTTTGATAAATATGTAAGGATATAAGGAAAGCATGAATATGTCTAGCAACAACTAGAGCAATAATAAGGAAATTAAATTCAAGGAAGAAGATGCTGACTTTACCGATGTCTGACTCCCTGCTTTTAATCTTGGGTGATTGTGGGAAATATTTCTAATTTTTCCTCTTTGTTTAAGTTGCATATCCTTCAAATATTGCCCTACAGTTTGTTTTTGGAACTGCTATAAGTGCCTTAGTCACTTAGGATTAGAAAGTCAATTGGTCTTAGCCTAGCTCCATCAATGGTTCAGCTTCAACGCCAACAGGTTAAAAGAATTTTTGGTGGGTTACAAGAGAGTGACAGTTATCCAAATCTTCCCTAACTCAGTGTTCAAAGGTGTCTTTTTGGTCAGGCAATCTCCCACCCCCTATGCCACCATGCTTCATAAAACTTCAGTGACTAGTAAGGAAAAGGTGAACATGTTTGTAGGTATTAGTGCCAGAAACATGAGAAGGACAAAAATAACAGAAGCTTGTACAGTTGAGAGATTATTTGAAGCAAAACCTTGAAGAATTTTCTAGTTAATTCACTGATATATGGTTCAAAGACAAGAGTAAAAGGATAAATGCACATACAAATGAAACATTTAACAAGTTCTCTCTCGTAGGCATGTTGAATTTAGTCATTTGTTTTCAAATAAATTTTTACTTGCAGTATGAAATGAATGGGCGAGTATCTGATTCCATGCTGGTGAGTACTGTGTTGATGCTTGTCTATATCACTAAATTCTTCTGGTGGGAAGCTGGGTACTGGTGCACTATGGATATTGCACACGATAGAGGTTGGTATATAATCAAGTTTGATTTGTATTCATTATGTTTATATAATCAAGCTGGGTACTGGTGCATTATGTTTCTTTAATTTCTATAAATATTTGTTTGATTTGTGTGCTTTTGCACATTGTAACTGAACTAGGAACAGGATAATTACCTATCTTTTAGTTTTCATTCATAATCTATGATTGACCAATAAACATACTACATAAAGTTTGTCAGCTCAATACTAACTTTTATTACCTCATTCAATAGAACATTTTTCTAATTAAATATCAGCAACGTTCTCTAATCATTACAATCTAATATTTACAGATCTTTGCGTTATAAAAGTTTGAAACATAATTCATTTTAAGTTTCCCATGCAAGTTTAACTTTGTCTTGCACTTCTCTATCAGCTGGATTCTACATCTGTTGGGGATGCTTGGTATGGGTTCCCTCAATCTATACTTCTCCAGGGATGTACCTTGTTAATCATCCTGTTCATCTTGGTACCCAAGTATGTTCTATATATTCAAATTTCACGAGTGGACAACCTTAAATATAAAGCATAATCTTATACCTCTTCTATAACTTTTTTTTGCCAGCAATTATGAAACATCTTTTGTGGTAGCTTAATCTTTGATTATCTCTCCAGCTAGCACTTCTTATACTTGCATCTGGACTTCTTTGCATCTATGTTAATTACGACTGTGATAGACAAAGGCAAGTGTTCCGCAGAACCAATGGGAAGTGTTTGATTTGGGGGAAAGCTCCATCAAAGGTTTCAGGCTATGCAGCATCTTCTCTTACATGAATTTTTGTTTGATTTTGTAATATTCTTTTAAAGCTTTGAACGTATTGATTCCAACAGATAGTAGCTTCCTATAAGACTGAGAAAGGCGAGATGAAAACTAGCCTTCTCCTGACTTCTGGATGGTCAGTATTCCTTGTACAAACAACCTGCAAAATAAGATGATTTATAATTATACTTTCTGTATAACTTCACCTTTAGTAACAAAAATGTTTAAACTCTGTCTTATGATAGCTAAATTTGGTTACAAATCAAACTTCCAATAAATTATTAATTATGAGATAATGGGTAGGTGGGGTGTATCTCGTCACTTTCATTATGTGCCTGAGATATTAGCTGCATTCTTTTGGAGTGTGCCAGCACTTTTTAACCATGTAAGTGTTTGTTGGATATATTCTATCTTCTATTAACATTCTTTGCCTGTGGATTTTATGTTTTTATCTGACTTTTGATTCTACTAATGCAGTTCCTACCTTATTTCTATGTGATATTTCTTACCATTCTGCTCTTGGATCGAGCAAAAAGGGATGATGATCGATGTTCAACCAAGTAAGCTTAAGAATCTCTATGATGTTGTTTTCATATTTCATTTAAGACTTAAAAAATGCGCTGAATGAATTAATGAAATTGACATACTAAATAATTATAGACTAGAAAATAATCATCCACGAAAATGCATCAAAATGACTTTTGAACTCATCTAATGAATACAAAAGATCATCTAATGAATACAAAAGATTTTTACCTTTTTACTCTCCTTTTCATTAATACTCCATTAATCTCTATTAATGAACATTAATCCTCTTTAGTGGTTGAGTCTAATCCAATGAGTCTAATTCGGATTAGACTCAATCCAATAATCCAATAGTTGGATTCATTTGAATCTAACTCGGATTAGAATTAACCCTATAATCTTAGGGCCCATCATATTTTAGTTAAACTAAAATAAACTCATCTCCAAATCAACATGATCTTTATGTGTGACCGAATATATTCTTATAACGTTGGCGATGTTTCTAAAATAATATTTTAGATACGTGATCTAACAACCCGGCCCCTCGGCCCCTTGGGCGGTCCGACTGGCGGCCCCTTGGCGGTCCCTTGGGTGGCCCAACTGGCGACCCCTTATGTCGTCAACTGACGACCCTCGACCGTGCCGTTACTCACTAGGTCTTTCCACCCCTGGCCAGTGGATTTTTGCCTTCCCTAGGATTCGAACTCTAGACCTGCAGGCTAAAGTACTAAAGTTCCTTGAATCTGGTAACCAAGTGAGGGTCCGTACAATAAAAAGGCACCTTTTTATTGTAACTCCGGCCCCTCGGCCCCTTGGGAGGTCGGCCCCTTGGCGGTCCCTTGAGCGGCCCAACTGGCGACCCCTTTATGTCGTCAACCGACGACCCTCGGCCGTGCCGTTCTCACTAGGTCTTTCCACCCCTGGCCAGTGGATTTTTACCTTCCCAGGATTCGAACTCTAGACCTCCAGGTTAAGTACTAGAGTTTATGAATCCTGGTAGCCAAGTGAGCGCGCCGCTCACTTGGCTACCAGGATTCATAAACTCTAGTACTTAACCTGGAGGTCTAGAGTTTGAATCCTGGGGAAGGCAAAAATCCACTAGCCAGGGGTGGAAAAATCCTAGTGAGTAACGACACGGCCGAGGGTCGTCGGTTGACGACATAAGGGGTTGCCAGTTGGGCCGTCCAAGGGACCGCCAAGGGGCCGCCCAAGGGGCCGAGGAGCCGGGTCGTTACACATAAGCAATGAGTGACATCTAGCAATGCATCATCGTTACTCAAGTGATGAGAATATCGAGATCCGACCTAACCTTTCTGTGTCTATTATCTTGTATAACTTGGTCCTTCTATCTTCGATATCTAGATTAATCTATGAGGTATAGACCGTGTCATCCCCTTATCAATCTTTGCATTTCTTGACCTACAAGTAGACTCACTTAACCAAATGAGCCCAATATCTCATATTGACTTATTTTAGCATAGTCATACATTTTAGTAGTCATATTTAATCAAGTGACCCACATATATCACTTCTATCATATGAAAGGGATAGATCTCATATACATCACTCACATCCCTTCGCATATTTATTGCATACCCAGTAATCGACTTTATAATCTATCTTCTTATTACAGGTGGCATTTGTCGATACTGAACTATACAACTCCTTATGTAGGAAACCATAGCAATTTCAGGTTTAAGGACTATTTATACTAATAGTCACTATGAAAATATTTATGACATTCATATAACAATCCATGAAATATTCTCACAGGAGGATCAATTCAGTATATGTTCTCTAATATATATTAATGTTTCAACTTGATATCTTATATCCATGACTTGTGATATTAAGTTATCAGTTGACTTACATGCTAGTCTTAACATATTAATATTGCTCTTGTATATTAAAGCTTGACTATGAATAGTTAATAGTAGTGTTCTATATATATATATATATATATATATATATATATATATATATATATATATATATATATATATATATATATATATATATATATATATATATATATATATATATATATATATATATATATATATATATATATATATATATATATATATATATATATATATATATATATATATATATATATATATATATATATATATATATATATATATATATATATATATATATATATATATATATATATATATATATATATATATATATATATATATATATATATATATATATATATATATATATATATATATATATATATATATATATATATATATATATATATATATATATATATATATATATATATATATATATATATATATATATATATATATATATATATATATATATATATATATATATATATATATATATATATATATATATATATATATATATATATATATATATATATATATATATATATATATATATATATATATATATATATATATATATATATATATATATATATATATATATATATATATATATATATATATATATATATATATATATATATATATATATATATATATATATCTACAGCTTTTCACTATTAATTCAAACAATTGATATGTTGTAAACTAGAATCTACTACCCTAGGATATTATATTATACTTATTCATCTGGTACAGATCTGAAGTAAATATAATAACCATAAATTTTACCTTTTATTAATGAAATATGATACAAAAGTTTTCTTGTCAATCATCTCATAATTGACTCTAAGGACTAACACTAATAGGGAATCCTTTATGATGATAACGGAGGGCACCCTTGGGTCTGGGCATTGAAAAACTTACAGAAGTTGGAATAGATCTAATCAAAGTTCTTTAAGTCCATTAATGAATTTTGATTTAAACTCATTGATGGACCTAAGGTATTTGGATTTTTAAAATTTTACCATGAGATGGAAGATATGAAGTGTGTAGGAGATATATATGATGTTTATTCCTAGTTCTGACATCCATACGATAAGTTGTGTGTGTCAAATACCTACTTTAGGAGGTCATAACTTTTGACTCAGAATATATCAGAATGGGATGTTCTATGCACCAAATTTAATTTCATTTAGAGATCTAAATTTATTAAACAAGCTATATTTTGACCCCTAAAAAACATCTTTTAAAGCTTTTTCAGAGGTTCAAAAGAAATTTTATCTTTTTTATTATTTTTTACCTATAACTTATCGTAGGAATATCAGAATCAGTCATGGACACCATAAATACATTCACTGTACTACCCTCTTCCATTTCATGATAAATTTTTAGAAATCTAAAATCCCTAGGTAAGGGCCGGCTCTAGGCATAGGCCACTAAGGCCTATGCCTAGGGCCCCCTTTTAATTGGGGCCCAACTTTCAATATATCAATATATATATTAAAAAATAAAAATTATTAAAATAAATTTATTAATTGGTTTAATCGATTAGAGTCCCAAAAACCCTTTAAAATTCTCAAAAAATTCTAAAAACCGTTCACCTTCCTTCCGCTCTGAAATATGAATCCCCGATTTGAACCGAAATTTCCAAGTCGTCGTTCGCCTTCGCCTTCGCCTTCACCCCGCCCTGTGGCCTGCGCGACTGCGCCTTCGCCCAGCCCTGCCCTACGAGCCCTTCGCCCGGCCCTGCGCCGTCGCCTTTGCCTTCACCTGGCCCTGCGCACCTTTCGCCCCGCCGGCCGGCCCTGCGCCTTCGCGACTTCGCAGCTTCGCCCGGCCCTGTGCACCCTTCGCCCGACGGCCCCGACCCTGTGCCAGTGCGCCTTCGCCTTCGGCCGGGCCTGCGCGCGCTTCGCCTTCGCGCCTACGGCCTACGCCTTCGCTTTCGCGCCCTAACCCTTCAGCCTTCTCGCCTTTGTCGGTGAGCAATGATTTTTTTTATTAAATGATCTTTATTATTTTATAAAATGACTTTTATTATTATGATTTATTTCATCATTAAATTGCTGGCATGTTTTGATGATTCAACAATCAGACTAATTACTTCATTTAATTTGATCAATGACGAGATAATTCTGATTGAAAAATGGAATGAAAATATAATTTTCATGTTCATGAACGAATTGAATTAAGAAATAAATATATATTGATAGAATATGTAAATAAAATATTATAAATTGATCTTTCTTCTGCATATTAAATAATTTTTTAGGGTAAAAATTAATGTATCTGATTAATGATTAATGTATGTGTTTCTTCAAGGTGAAAAGTTTTTAGAAAGTTGAAAGTCTTGAGGGCTTATTTTTCAAAATTAAAATTAATAAAGTCTTATTTATGTTCAACTATGTCTCAAGAAAGATTAAATAATTTAGCAATGTTATCAATTGAAAAAAATTTATTATTAAAACTTGAATATGAAAATTTAATTAATAATTTTACTTCTAAAAAAGCAAGAAAATTTAATTTTATATAAAAAATTTATTTTTAAAATTAATATTTTAATTTATTTTAAAAAAAATTTAAACCCACCATTGTCGATCTCAAGTCCGAATAAAAAAGGGTGAGAGAAATTTTTTTTAAATAATAACAATTATTTTAAAAAAAATTACCTAGGACCCCCTGTAGGCTTGAGCCGCCCCTGGTTGTCGGTCCCAAATCTGAATGAAAAAAGACAAGGAAAAATTTTATATTTAAAAATTATATTAAAGGTCTAAAAATAATTTTAGCCTATGGCCCCATAAAACCTTGAGACGGCCCTGCCCTAGGTCCATCAATCAGAGTTTTGATCAAAACTCATTAGTAGACCTAGAGAGCCCCGATCAGATCCATTACAAGTACTATATTTTTCTAAAGTTCCTCGGAGTCTATGTGTGTGTGCCCAAAGATATTAATTTAAAGTCAATAACAACAGTAATCAAAAGGTTTTAAAGTTTCAGATTTCAAAATAATTGATACATATACATAACTTATCGTAGGGGTGTCAGAACCAAGATAGGACATTAAACATAACTTCACTACACTACCCTTTTCCATTACATGACAACTTTTCATAAATCCACATTGTCTAAATCCATTAATGGGTTTTGGTCAAAATCCATTGGTAGACCTAGAGAGTTCAAATCAAACCCATTCTAACTCATGTGGATTTATTAGGTGAACTTGAATCCAAATAAGCTCTCTTTTACTATTATTAAGGCTCTTCCAAATAGTATTCAAAATAATTTAAAATATGATTAGAAAGAACACTATGGTGTTGATTTTTGAAGACTAACACCACTGTATCTTTAAAAATAAGTACCACAGTCTATGCTAGTTTCCACAGTCTGTATTAGGACAAAGCTTGGATACCATATATACCTTCTACAAACTTACCTCTTCCATCTCATTATAAAATTTTAGAAATCTAAATACCCTAAGCCCATCGAAGGGTTTCTATCAAAAATTATTTATAGACCTAGAGAGTTCTGATCAAACTCATTTTAACTTTTGTAGGTTTCTGTAGTGCCAAAAGTCTAAGGGTGCTCTCCATTATCATCATAAAGGATTTCCAATATTATTCAAAAAATTTAGAAAGTTTTAGACTTTATGCCAATTGGCATGACCTATAACTTCACGTATAGGACTCCGAAACTAGGATTTTTCACATGTCTACCTTCTACACACTCTCACACTTCCATCTCATTCAGGGGCGGAGCCAGGATTTTTGCCGAGGGGGGGCCATTTTTTAACATCGCATTGTCACACTAATAAAATAAATTTTGAATTAACTAAGAAATAAGTTACATTCAACGCAATCTAAGTTGCGCTCTTCGCTTTTTCATAGACTCAAATTCATCTATGACAGAATTGACATCAAAACTGCGAGCAATATCCTTCTCAATATACATTATCAAAGAACTTGATAAGAAATCATCTTCCATTTTGTTCCGCAACCTATTCTTCACAATTTTCATTGCAGAAAATGCACGCTCTGATGTTGCAGTAGAAACTGATAGAGTCAAAATAAGTCGAATCAATTTGTCAAGAAGAGAATAACTTTCTGATTTTCCTGTCTTCGATAAGACCTGCTTCTTCTTGAGAAACCCTAAAAGCAATGTCCTATATGTCACAACATTAGGGACACATGAATTAGACCTCATCCTATGAAGGAAAGACATGGCTTCCTCAAAAAGAGAAGCTTCCAACAATCCACTAATCATTTGAGTACATAACACTATATCCAGAGTAAAATCTTCTCTCTCGATAATATTAACAGCTTCAACCCACCGTCCTGCTTTGCACAAAGAATGGGCAAAGCAGCCTATTGTGAACCTGTTCAAACCAAATCCCACATCAGACATCTCTTTATGTACCAAAAAAGCTGGTCCTAGTTGGTCGGCACTTAAAAGAACTTGCAGCAAAGCATTGTAAGTCACCTTGGATGGCTTGTATCCAAAATCCTTCAGACGACCAAGCTCTTCCAGGTATGTTTTTTATATAAAAAAAATTCAGGAGGGCAGGGGGGCGACCGCCCCAGGCGCCCCCCCCCCCCGGTAGCTCCGCCCCTGGGTGCAATGAAAGATTTATGGTGTCCATGATTGATGCTGACATTCTTACAATAAATTATGAATATGTGTCAATTGATTTAAAATTTGAAACTTTAAAAACTTTCTTATCACTGATGTTAGTAACTTCAAGCTGATAGCTCTAAGCACATATAGACTTCAGGGCACTTCAGAAACCCATAACACTTGGAATGAATCTTTTAAAAATTGATATGTAATAAAAGAGTTGAGCGTGAAGAAGATAGATACGATGTGCAAGTCTCATACAGAGCCTCATAAATGAAATTATAACTGTGTCAATTTTCACACTCTTTAGTGTTGATTTTGGAAGATCAACACTAATTATAGTGTTGTTCTTTGGAAGATCATCACCATTATGATATTCTTCTTTCGAAATGAGTACCACTGTATTATATTATGTTAATATCCACAGTGTTCAAGTTCTACACAACCGGTAAATACACAACAATCCATTTTTCTAAAAAAAATTCAAATTTAAAAAATTTATTACAGTCTAATTATAGACTGCTTATATCATAACTAAAACATAAAATATTTTTAAAAAATCAATTACTTTTAGTAATTCAGTTTGATTTTAAACTCTTAATTCGATTAAATCGAATAAATAAAAATTTAATGTGGTGTTGATTTTTAAAAATTAATATAGCAGTATGTGGACGTAGGTTGGATTTAAAAATCCACTATAATATAGGATTCAGTGGTGTTAATTTTGTTTTATTATTTATTTATTATTAACTTTTTTATTCTTTTATAATTAGATATTAAAAAATAAAAATATTTTTATTTTTTATTAATTTTAAATTTTTTAAATTAAAAATCTTAAATTAAAAAAATAAAAATAAATAAATTTGATGAATTATTCTGAATTTAATGATTAAATTAAAATAATAAATTTGAATCATTAATATCTTTTATATGAAAATTTTTAATAATATAATTAAGTTTTTAGTTTTTTATCTTGATCGATTCAGTTTAAGTAAAAAAAAAAATTCGACATATAAAATGAGAAAGAAAAAAAAGAAGAGATGTTTATATGTATCCGAATCATAAAATTAATTTTCATTGAATTATGGCTCGATGCTTTGAAAAAAAGTAATAAATTAGTTATTGATAAGAGGAGTACAATAAAAAATAGACGTGTCCTTTAAGAATTTTAAAAATGGAGTGCGTCATTTGAAAATTTGACAAACTTCAGGTACGCTTTTGAAAAATCGCCAAAATAAGATGAGTTTGATATAGTCGCAAGTCATTTTGCCCATTCCTATAATATCTTCCTCTATTTAACTAATCATTCAATACTTTCTAAAAATTATCAAATAGATGCCCTTTTTTTAATAAAAAAAAATTCTATCATAAGGCATTCTGAATTTAAAAATTTCCCTATCCAATAG